>NC_136484.1:155106861-155229361 GCF_053919585.1 Euprymna scolopes | reverse complement strand
CTTAAATAATAAAGACCAATAAAATTAAGGCAGTCATTATTAATGTTCTTTAAGAAAAGAATTCTGATACGGTGAAAGTATTTGCTTTTTCTTTATCGCAGCCATTTTGTATCGTGAGGAATATTCACTTTTATAATTTAACAAACATGAATTATGACTTAAAGTATTTCCTGTATGTCAAAGTAAATACATTTTTCGTTACATCTAAGACGAAGTTTAATAAGTAAACCTAAAGAACTAATTAAATTATTGTTGAATGAATCATTTATTTCTTTAGTGTCGTTAACAGATAGACAAATATATCAAAGAAAGTAAAGAAAATTAAGAGAAATTAGAGACATAAAGCTAAATTAAAGAAATCATAATGTATAGGAATTTAGAAATAGGATTGAAAATTTGGAATGTTTGGTTTAAAATTATCACTTTTGTTGTCATGTTTACAACAATTCGGTCAATGTAACATCTAACCTTCTTCAAGTACATTCGAACTTGGAAATCTATATGAATTTTTCAACTAAATATTTTATTTAATCTATGGGAATGAAAGAAATCCAACTCCGTAGATGAAATAAAGTGTTCATTTTGAAATTCAGTACAGATTCCCGAGTTCAGCATAAAGATTTTCGAGTTCGGCAAGACGTACCTGAAGAAGATTTAAGGTTGCATTGATCGAATATTTGTCAAGAATATTATGCAAGATGACAACAGTAGTCCGAAAAGTCCAAATAATATAAACTAAAAGCTATACATTTTATTTGTCGGTAAAATTGAAAAAAAATGTCTACATAGTTTTCCCGTCTACATTCAATGTCCATAGGACTATAAATTCAATCGTAACCTAAAATTATAATATCGCCCCGCTTCCTGCCATTATCTGATGCATGTTTCTGGAGATTATCAATCAATTTCATTCGATTTACGAAATTCTGACAGCACTTCTGACCAACCTGACTCTCACAAAACAGTCATATTTACAGTTGACATAAATTTTAATCACTATAAAAATCTACTATTACTATCTCATCAAAAAACCGGAATGTATCCTTCATTGCATACATTTTTACTTCGGGCCGTCAATTTTCCATTTTCTTATTCCGTGATATTTATCACAAAGTACGGCTTCCCTTCGTAAATGCACACCGTTTCCTCCACCCTAAGAATTTATTTTTACTGCGTTTTGATTGGATGCCAAAAAGTCTATTCCACAAATCCTTGAATGTAATTGCCGGACAAATCCTTGAATGTAATTGCCGGACACTACTAGTAAGAAGTTATTTTTTCAACAATTAGATACTAAGTCACGGTTTATTAAGGCCCAAAGATAAAGGTTAATGCATTTTCAGGTGGACGGTGAGATAAACATTCTAAAGATTTAAGACGATGGTTGAAACTGGGCATAATTTGATTATTTAAGAGAATGGCTCAACAAATATTATTTAACATTAGACTTAAAAGGACTATGGAAAGTAGAGGTACGGTATTGTGTTTCACAAACGGATAGTTCTTGGAAAGAAAATCTGCTGATGGAAGTTTTATTTACCTCCAGGTATACAGAGGAAGAAAGAAAGTATTTACAATATTTGTAGCTAGACGAGTTTTAATTGTTAATATTGTGCAAGACGGGATCAGTGTGTGGGGCCTAGACAAGCATATACTATGAAAACAATAGAGTAGAGAGACTAACCACGTCACTTCTATGAGAAAGAAGGCTCTAGGAATAGGAAAAAATCTCCTACTAAATTTATAAATCGATATATATATATATATATATATATATATATATATATATATATATATATATATATCAGGAGTAAGATATTTTCTGAACAGTAGAATGATCAAACTATTTGTCCTGCCACCTCAGCAACAGATATGATAGAAGGCTTTTATCTATGACTTAAAAATTATAGAAACTGCAAATATAAATATAAATGCTAATAAAGCGAAGAAGTTAAAACAAATGTTAATCTTAAGAAGGTTGGAGAATACGAAACTTTCTGAAAATTACACCCAAAATAAAAGTCCGAATAATCAAAATAACCGCGTTACTTATGTTTTTTATTAGCCATAAAATTTTACTTCTATAAGATTACAATGTGTAATATCTCCGAAGTAGAAAAATATTTTTTTCTTCATGGCAATCTCATATTCTAAGCAGATATAGAACATATGAAAATACTATACGGACTAAATAAAATATTTTCAACATAAAGAAAATCTAGTCAGTTTGATAAAATAGTCGGACAATTTTCTGCATATGAGTATTCCTTATTGCTTATATGTTGTTTTCATTTAACCTCAGTGTAAGTTCTCAGAAATCAAGAATTCCCTTCATGGGGCTAACATTTGATCGCTATATGAGCTACATAGATAGTTAAGTATTCCATTAAAATTCGCCTAAACCTCTCAAACGTTGAGTTAGTAAAGAAGTAAAGAATAATGAGTTCTCTCTGTCCAATTAGCCAATTTATTATATTGTAGTATATCTTTCTTGTGATCTCTTTATCTCATTGGATTCCAGGAAAAACTTCATCTAGTATAGTGGACTGTTCAGCTTAATGTTGTTACTATAAGCAAAACACTTTAAGAAGTGCCACCTTTCTTCGTATAAACCAGTGTGGTGTAATCATAACAAGGGAATTTTATTTGGGCTTCGAATACTATGTTATTTCAAATACTTGGTCTGAGTTTACTTGTAGCGGGAGGTATGCTCATGCCAGATTGTACTGACAAATCTCTGTATAGAGATATTCGAGGATATTGTCGGGTAGACATTCAAATTTTCTCCCGTATGCATGTATACGTATGTATGCATGTATGTGAGTGTGTGTATATTTCACGTTTTTTCTTTAAATGAAATGCATATATATATATATATATATATATATATATATATATATATATATATATATATATATATATATATATATACACATATATATATATATATAAGCGTATGTTATCAAATCTAATCGTTATATGTTTAACATTTATTTAATGGAAGAAAGTGGCGTTAAATATTACTTTAAAAATCTGGATTTAAAGCAAACAAAAAATGGCTGACGCCTTCTTGTGTAGGCGGGTTACTTTGATATTAAATCTGATGCTTTTAACGATGGACTTTTTCCGGGTTTTTTTTTTTTTTAATAAACGTACAGAAAGTATTCGTCTTCTTTTCACTGATGCGCCCCAAACTTATGAGAAAGTAAAGACGAAACAACTTTCATTTTTAAAATAAATTAAAAAAAATCTTCCATTATTTCTGATTTTACTGGTCAGTATATATGGCCCTAGTACTTCTAAAATGTTGACTTCATTTTTCTTATTACTCCTAATAAAAGAATCTATTTTGTCTAGGTTGGGCTTAGTTATTTCTACATAAGAGTGCTGGCATCCTGTTGCAAACAGGGACAATTAAAATGGAACGCAGCAGGTCTTCCGTCCACGCAAACGGAAACACTGAACTAACGCCTGGTTTTAAACATTCTTCACTCATGGACAAATAAAAACTGTAATCTTAGATTTTATTGTGCCGAATAATTAGTACGTCTTGCGCGAATCGAACTCATTTTTCGTAAATAGTAATTTAAAACTTTGTCTAGATTTAAGCGAAGTTATAAAATAAGAAAGAGGGATACCGTAAAGATCGAAGTAAAATTTTCATTGGTAACACATAACTCAATAAGTCCCAGGCCTGACACATAGAGGGCTCGTCTTAGAAAAAATCTATATATTTTTAATAAAGTACTAACATCCTAATGTCACTTCAAAATTTGAGCCCAACCGAATTATTAGTTTACAAATTAGTTATTTAAGCAAATCTACTGTCGCAACGTGTGTTGATGAAGCATTGCTTTGTGATGGGAAAATATTTTTTAAACAAAACAATCATTAAATAAGTACTATTTAAACTGTGTTCAGTCGGAGAAAATAGTTAATAGATGATATGTTGGCTTTAAACGTGGTTCTACGGAAACAAAGGTGCTAAATGCTCAAATCACCTAAATTTGTCAGTTTTCCCGGAAAACATGAAAAAAAAAAAACAATAAAAAAATTTGTTGTAGCCGATCGTAAATTGAGGCTCTGCAGAGTAGTTGAAGATATTAGGAGGAACTTTATTCATCATTTTGCGTGAACATTTGCAAACGAGAGAGATATGAGCACTCCGTTTGCTTACAATCGATTACAAACAACAAGCCTCGACGATTCTGTGTAATGTTAGCAACCATTTTGGGGCAATAAACGTGTTTTCATATATATGTGATAAGGGATGAAACAAGCAACCGTTACTTTATCCAAGATTCAAATTTGCAGTCCGCTAAGTGGATAGTAGCAGGTGAAAGCCACCTCTAAGGACAAAAGAAACAAACATCAGCAAGCAATTTATTTTGGTATATGCACGATATTTTGTTCATCGATTATCTTGAGAAAGAAAGAATTATAAACAGTGAATATTATCGTGCGTTTGATGGAAGCGATCACTAAAAATGAAGAATAAAAAGTACTCTTTCAATGCATCGTGTCATAAGTCAATCGTAACTATGAAGAATCTACATAATTACACTTCGAATTTTCCACATCCACATTATTCTTCAGAGTTGGCCAAGCGATTACTGCATGTGTACAGCAGACCTCAAAAATACCTCAGAGAAAGAGATTTGTTTCTAATGAATAAATAATATAGGAAACTGAGGTGTATTTTAAGGTCAAAGACAAATCGTTCTACAAAATAGCATGGACTTATTAAAAAAGCGTCGGGATCAGTGTCAGCCTTGATAGAGACTCAGTTTATAAACAAAGTTGAATTTTGTCTTAGTTGTTTAATAAATTAGGCTCGCAACTTATTTTAAATTTAATTCACAAAACATATTCTAGTTCAAAGTTATCAAAGAAGAACATTCGGAGAGAATAAAAAGTTATTTAAGAAGTGAGTGGTCAAGTTGAGAACATCTCTATAAATAAGGATTGAGTACCTAAGCTATATTTAGCAATTTCTACTACAACAAAAAAGACTCACTGCTGGAGAAAATATTTTAAGGCTACACGTTATATATGAAATAATGTTATATTAACTTACAATGAATGTTTACGTACACACCTTTTCTCACATAATCGTTATCAGCTCAAAACATGCATCTAGTAAACACTCATTTCAGTTCCTTATACATGTAAAACGTCTTCTGCACATTCTACACCGGATAAATCTTATGATAAAGTACAGAATAGATAACATTCGAGAATTCGTAATCAAAAATCAGAATAAATAATTCATAGCAAAGACAATAAAATGAAATTCTTTATCGATCTGTATACTGTTAGCGTATAGAAACTGTTTTCATTTATTCTGGCATTCTTCATGTACATCTTTAAATTGTTAACAATCGAGCAAAGTTAATATTTTGAAGTTTATACAAACTATCGCCAATTTAAATGCTTATTAAGATTAATCTTAATCCATGCTTACGTAAAGTTTTTATTTTAAGTAATATTAAAGCAAGCTTGAGAAATATTATTCTGAAGAGACGTTGTTTGCACAGATTTTTTGTCATATTATAGGGCTGATAATAAACATCGTCTTCAAATAGCAGTAAGCAACTTTTATGGCACGGTGCATACTTTTATTTTGAATATGATTAAAAACTAACTTACATCGTTAAATATATGTTATATACATATATATTAGATTGGTGCAAAAATAATGTCGTTTTTTGACTTGAAATTGAACCTCAAAAAATGACATTATTTTTGCTCCAACTTAATATAATTATATAATGTAGCCACATAAACTGTTATAATGTAATACATATATATTGATTTTCAGTAGTTACTTCAACAGGGCTTAATACGTGAATAGAGCTAAGTAATAAGTTATAAAAATATATTTATGGCAATTAAGCTACACAGAAACTTCCGCGTTTCTTGCCCATCGTAATAATTTAAGTAAATATTAACAATTATTTTGATACCTAAAGACACTAGTGTTCCATGCTTAAGCAGTCATCAATGTAAAATTGATAATTTCTGTTGGTTGGGAACTTCGAACCCAGCAGCCTTTTTTTTAATTAGTAAAACATTTATACAATATATTAAACATCTTGGAGAAAGGAAACGATTTTCTTTTGTTTGAATTATTTCTTTTCTTTTTCAAATAGAAATGACGTTGCTGTTTTGCCGGGCAATAGCCAGAGAACTTTTCAGGAACAACCATTGAGGTTTTGTATCGTTTTAAAATCAAAATGGCAACTTTCCGACCAATCATGGTTGCTTGGCACAAATAAAGTAATTGCTGATGTAAGATTAGCTAAACAAAATAAAAAAGTTTCGCCGAGAAAAAAATATTATCACATCATAAAAATATTTGAGTAGATCAACAATAATGACAAGATGTGTACAGAAGAGAATTGTTCTATTTTTCCTTCTTGCGATAAGAAGGTTAAATTATTCGAAATCAAATGCGACAACGCGCTAAGAAGAATAACTATGACCTCCCTTGACGTTCCACACTAGTAACGGATATCTGAGCCGTGTTGTCTCGGCTCCAAAATTCCGAGTAGTTTTCAGATCTCAGTGCCAGTCTGAAAGTCTCCAAGATTGGCGTAAACCACAGGAGGGGAATTGTACAGATTTAAAGAACACACGACATTTTTTTTTACTTTGAAAAGATTAGACATAGCAAACATTGCAGAAATATGACCCCTTCCAAGTATTTTTGCGTCGATAACGAAAGCATTAACCACCAAAAAAGAAAAAAGAATGGAAATTGGCAAATGTATGATCATTGTATGCTTATAGTGAGAAGTGTATTAAACTAAACCGATCTAGTAAAAGACCATGCACGACTCAATAATAAAGATTCTTGTATATTTATTAATATATAAATTCATATAAATCTAGCCCATTAGTAAAACCAGACGAAATCATTTAACGTGGTGAGGGAAATCTAGAAAGCTAATAGCAAGTCAGACGACCCCCACCTTCTGAAATGAATTAGGAAATATATCCTGCTCTGTAAATAAAAAGTCAAGACTTGTTTTACCCATTCAGTTATCGGAAATAAGACGTTTGCCACTAAAACGTAAGGTTTCATAGTCATAAAGGGCCACCATGGGGAAAGAGTTGGACGGCAAGATATTTAGTCACGTTACATTTAAATTTCTATATGCCGGTATAGTCGGAAAAACAGTGAAATATATGCGTAAGCTAGTCTGTAGGATACACTTAAGATTATTTTACAGAAATTAACTGTTTCTTATAGATATATTTATTAAGTATTACACAAGTTTATCAATTCCTGAGTTTTACGAAAACTAAAGTTTAAACTGCACTGCAAAAGTAGGTGAAATGCAAAATCAGAGAAAAAGCTATCAAAAAGAAAGAAGTATGTAACAGTACAAATGGTTCATGGCGGCACCTACCGTCTGTGATAAACAAAATGGAGCCCATGAACACTCTAAAAATAAAAATCCCTTCTTTTGCTAAGGAATCATCACTTATCAAGGCCCAACGGCCACTCAGGGATTAGAATTAAATGGGTGTCAGGTGAACGGTGTGATAACACCGTGATGACTAATAATGATAGTGGTGAATGAACAGAATTTTAATATTTAAGAGGGCGACTCAATCAGAATTTATTTACATTATACTTGAAAACGCTTATGTTGTAATCAGCTGAGAAGCAGCCCTGCGATGCTGTGTTCCACAGAGAAGCAATTCTAGGAAAAGAACCATTCTTCGTGAAAGCTTCGTTTAGTTTTAGGTAGTTTAAGGTAGAAATGTAATAAGTCCCCAGATGTACCTTTCCATCATACAGTACAGTATATACTCTATGGCTGACAAGGATAACCCGCACATTTATATCAGTTCTACCTCTGCATCCATGTTTAAAAAGGATGTGTCCTCTATAGTATCAGACCTGACAGAATGGGTAATTGTAGGTATAGACCGTTTCATACCCTCGAAAAAATTCCAGCAAAAACCTAACAGCCAGCCGTGGTTCTCTCCGGAATGTGATGCTGCCATTACGCATAGAAATCACCTTTTCTATTGCTTCATACTTAATAGATGCACTGAGACTAAAGCCGCTTTCATAACTGCCAGCAACTACTGTAAAAAAGTAATAAAGAACGCAAGAGAGTTGTATGCGCAGTCCGTCAAGTCCAAAGTAGCTGAGCATCGGCTTGGTTCCCACCAGTTTTGGCAAATAGCAAACAGAATCCTGAACAGAAGCGTGTGTTCTATCCGAACTCTCATAAATGGACCTGAGGTAATTTCGTCAGCATCAGACAAAGCCAAACTCTTTGCCAAAAACTTTGCAGTTAATTCTAACCTTTACGACCAAGGCTGTCAACCTCCAATATTTCCTCCTGTATCAGAAAACATGCTATGTGATATACATATATCTGTACGTGATGTTGCCAAGCTAATCAAAAATCTTGATTCCAGTAAAGCAACCGGCCCTGACGATATTCCAATTAATACTCAAAAGACTTCAACCAGAACTTGCGCCCATACTTACAAAACTGTTTAAACGTTGTCTTGCTTCCCGTCACCCTGGAAAATCTCATCAGTATGCCCTGTATTTAAGAATTCAGATGATCGCTCATCTCCCTCACAGTACAGTCCAATAAGTCTCCTGTGCGTCATGAGTAAGTTGCTGGAATCTGTGTTAAATAGAGAAGTAATCAACCACCTCAGCAAATATAACCTTCTTAGTGACACACAATATGGTTTCCGTTCTGCTAGATCTACAGCAGATGTGCTTAGGATTAGCGAATCTCTCGACAGAAGTTACCTTTATAGGGCAATTGGTCTTGACATATCAAAGGCGTTTGATAGAGTATGGCATAAAAATTTACTTCACAAGATCTCCAGCTACGGTATAGTTGGAAATGTCTTCTCAATTATTAAATCATTTCTCTCTGATAGGTTCATAAGAGTAGTGGTTGATGGGCAGAAATCAGAAGCTCTTAGTATTAATGCTGCAGTCTCTCAGGGGTCCATCTTGGGCCCAATTCTTTTCCTGATCTATATTAATGATCTTCCAAATCACATCCTTACATCATTCGTAGACATCTATGCTGATGACACTACTATCTATGGTAGAACATCTAAGACTGTAAACGACCAAGTTTTCTCTGATTCTCTCTCCTCTGATCTTGAGCAAGTGGTACAATGGGGAAAGAGGTGGCTTGTTACTTTTAATGTATCTAAAACCAAGCTTTTATCTTTACATCATCAACGCTCTTATCCCCATCTGGCATCAACTGAAATGAATGGCTCTCGTCTTCAGGAGGCCTCAAGTTTTGACAAGCTTCTGGGCTTGACCTTTACTCCTGATCTTAAATGAAACATACATTAAATCCGTTGCCAAGGCCGCTGGAAAAATGGTGGGATCCTTCTATCGACTCAGTAGATATCTCACTGCTGATACAATTCTCTATCTATATAAGAGCCAGGTACGTCCAAGGATGGAGTACTGTTGCCACATCTGGGCAGGAGCTGCTAGAAAGGACTTATCCTGCCTTGATAGAGTTCAAAATATACTTCGTAGCCTTGTGGGGATGTCCTTTTCTCTTCCATGGAACCTCTTTCTCACAGGAGAGATGTTGCGAGTTTGTCTCTGCCTTATCGTTATTTTCATGGCAAGTGCTCGGCTGAGCTCCATTCTATGTCCCCCCCCTCGCCAAACTTTCACAAGAAACACCCGTCTAGCAGAAAACACTATCACTAATTTCCCCCACTCTTTATCTTTGCCAAAACCTAAACGTAGATTCCATGAGCAAAGCTTATTTCTTAGATCTGCACGCCTATGGAATTGTCTTCCGTTTTTCTGCTTTCCAGCTGACTACAATATGATTGCCTTCAAGTCTAACGTAAACAAGTTTTTGATGAGGCTTTCCATATAAGTTAACAAATTTACCGAATCTCCATTAATAACGGTTACTATATTGTCCAATTGTCTACTGTACACTCTTTAACTCTTATCCTCGAGTGGCCTCATGGCCTTGATAAGTCGTGGTGCCTATGTAAAAAAAGGTTAGAGTAAGTAAGAGAGAGAGAGAGAGAGAGAGAGAGAGAGAGAGAGAGAGAGATGGGACTATTCACAGTCGTTGTAGTCAGATGAATTTTGCTGTAAATTTTGTACAGGGGAGAGGGCTTGGATTGAGGCTTGATAGAACACCTGTTGGTTAAAAGTAATGAGAAAGTATTACTTTATTCACTTTACGTGCTTGGCGATTAAAATATTTACTATTATAAAATAGGAACTTTTCTCTGTGCATGTGTGTGTGTGTCTATGTGTGAGTTTGTTTCCTATAGATTACGAAACGGCTGTGTCGATGTTTAGGAAATTTCACACAAATGTGCTCGATAAGTATCAATGATCAATAATAAAAACATCAGATGAAGGAATAGACGATTTTGACAAAAGTTAGCACCTTATAAAGCCCAACATCACAACTGTATTATTCGAGAAGTTTTATTGCCAAACGACAACTTAACTTGAAGCCAATATGACACGACATACAAAAAGGCCAGACATGTAAAATCAACTGTAGGTTCTTTGATATGACAGGAGCATGTTCGAAATGAATGTTTCTGTTTAGAACACCATTAAACTATGATACTTCATTTTTGTATTTTAAACTTTAATACAAACTATCTATATATTAATTTGCTTGTACGTACGGTGTCACGTCATCATCATCGCAAACATTAATTAATGAAACGCGTCATCATCATCGCAAACATTAATTAATGTGAATTATCTCCCTTTATTGTTCAATCTTAATCAGTTAAAAATCAGTAACCCCTTTTATTTCCCAAAAGTTCCCGAACAAAAAAAATAAATAATAATAACTGTCTATTTATGGTTCCGGATTATTTTAAAGGTAATTATGCATAGAAGGTATCGTTCCACAGTTTAAATATTATAGTATTTTACTTACATTTTTAACGATGTCTTCTGTTTATTATTGTATGAACGCTTATTCTATTTTATTCAGTAATAAATATATTTTTTACATTTAACGCTACGAGTACGTTTTTTTTTACTGTGCCACTTTATGTTTTTTTTATTTACTTTTTATTTACACAACAAAAAATATGTTTAGAAATACATGTTACAAAAGTCAAGAATGACTTTATTAAATAAATCACCAAAGTCACCATTCGCAAATACAGAGTCCAAACATATTTTACGTCTTGTTCTGTTTTGTTTTTGTTTTACGGCATATCAATCCCTTTGCGTGTTATTTAATGCCGAATCGGGTAATTTTGTAACATTTATACAGCTTCACGTTGTTTACATAGTTATTTGTTCATTTTATTTTGCTTCTTTTACAGGCATTCATCTTCTAATGCCCACCGGCACAACAATTTTTTTTTAATATGAAATAAAACAGTGTTTCACTGTTTCATTACTTACGATTTAATTTATTTAAAAAAATATTTATTTCCTATTTAAAGATTTTCAGTATATTTTATTTAACTGAAGAATTTTTCCATTATTTTTATTACATTGTTAGGTGAAGTTTCAGAATAGTTAACCCCCCTCCCCATATTAAGAATGGCTTTCAGCATGATTCTTACAATAGCGGTATCAAAGTTTTTTTCGGTAAATATCCAGATACGCTACTACAGAACACCGACCACTCTAATTTTTTTTTTTTATAGGTATTGAGGTCGCTGACAACGAATCTGATAGTCAAACTTGGGGCAAATTTACCGTTTGCATGGTATTAACCCCCGAACCCACGAATAACTTTCCACCATTTTGCAGCTTCCGTTTACGCTACGCGCGTGCGCTGCAGCATGAACGACGGCTTGCTTCACCTAGCAAACTGCCTTCTCACATGGCGTACCAATCAAAAAATTACGTACTGACATTTTTTTAATGACTTACAGTTATAGAAAAGTACAACAAATTGAGGGACTTTTTTTTTTGTCTCGCGTAGTTTTTAATGTGGTTTACAAAAACATAAGCACCAAACATCTTTATGTTTTTCATTCTTTTTTTTGCGGGGGGGGGAGGGGGATTCAATTATAGAACTTATGTGACTTAATAGGTGCTTTTGCAGTTTAGTTAAACGTTTTTCCGTAAGTAACGCACCGACATTTACCAATTAGAACACCATTTAATATTTTCCGAAGATTTTACTGTGTACATTGGTGGCGCGAGCGGGGGGGGGGCGGATGTGATTTTGGGGCGCGCGTGCCAATGTACACAGTAAAATCTTCGGAAAATGTTAAATGGTGTTCTAATTGGTAAATGTCGGTGCGTTACTTTTTGAAAATTTGAAAATTCTATGTTCCAGGTAAAAAAAAAACAACAAAAAAAAACAGATAAATTACCCCCCCTACTCCAACTTGGAGTGCTTCCCTTTTCTTGTTTTATTTCTTTTTCAGCTAATTTTAAATTTTCCACCCAAAAAGTGCTATAATGTATTTTTGAAAATTAGAAAATTCTATGTCCTAGAAAAAAAAAATCCCCTACCCCCAACGTAGTTTGCTTGGTGAAGCCGTCATTTATGCTACAACGTGCATGCGCGTAGCATAAACGGAAGCTGCAAAATGGTGGAAAGTAGTTCGTGGGTACAGGGGTAAATACCATGCAAACGGTAAATTTGCCCCAAGTTTGACTATCAGATTCGTTTCAATGTTTTTATGGAAAAAAACACCTTTTGTACAGAAAATTCAAAGTGTTCTATTTATATTATCAGGAAGTTGTGATGCATTAATTGAAATCTTTATCAATAATTCGACTTAAAAAAGATTTGTGAATTTCCAAATCTTCATTGAATAAAATTCAAAACAAATAGAAAAGTCTATCGCATATGTAAAAGTTGACAGTTGCTTATTTAACTTCATTAAAAGCCATCAAAGTCAACTAAGAGCTGCTCAATATTCTGGTTTAATGGATCATTTAGCAAGGAATGAAGATGGTTATCCTGGTGTACCAGTTATTCTACCATCTACACTTACAGGAAGTCCTAGGAATCTACAACAGCTTTATCAAGATGCAATGGCAGTTTTCTGTGACCTATTCATTACTTATACATGTAATTCAAAATGTCCTGAAATATTAAATAACTTGGGGTCATCAGAACTTGCACAAAATCGATGTCAACAATGTCACACAGTTTTTTAAATTCACAATCTGACTCCCAAGAACCTGCTGAGTGACCACTATTCTCACTCCAAGCAGCTGATCGACGTCCCTGTCACCGCCTCAATCATCACCAGCACTTACTGACAATATCAACAGCATCAGTTACGATCGCATTGACCTTCAATAAAAGTTTAAACTAAAATTCTTTGTTTGTTCTTACTTGCTTCCATACGTTCATTTTTATAAGGAATTTCTTACTGATGTGTTTTAAAAGATTTTAATTACCGTGGAATTTCCACGGGTCCTGCTAGTTCTATATAATTTTTTTAAATGAAATCAACAGTAGGTTCTGTAAAGTGCAATGTAGACTACAACGTATTGTGGACTAATTCACTGCGGGCAGGCATCTGGAGCTTCCTTCCAGTAAACTGCGAGATGGAACAGACAATTAATCGATTTGATGGAAAAATGGACGATTTCATCGATTTCGATGATAATAAAAATATGGCAGTGAGAACATTCGTTGATCATCACTCAATCTTGAGAAAACGTCGCGTCTCCCTGCTGGTAAAAAGAAATTTATTTGTGTGAATGTGAGCTTGTTTCCTATGAACTCCGAAAGTCGATGTTTATGAAAATTCACACAAATATGCTTTATGTATCTGGTAGGGTTCTTAGACAAGTTTTGTATTGGAATGTTTTCAATGTATCAATAATCGAAAAAAATCCAATGAAAACAGAACAAGCGATTTTGACCAAATTTAGTACATTATAACGTTTAACATCACAAGTGCATTTGAGAAGTTTTATTTCCACACAAGCAGAAAGGCCTGGCATATAAAATCAACAGTATGTTCTTTTATTTAACAGGCATGCATTCGAAATGAATGTTACTATTTAAGGCACATTTTAACCATGATACTTGACTTTTTCATTTGTAACTTAAATTTAAGTCATTATCATAGCACAAGCGGAAAAGTCCGGCATATAAAATCAACAGTAGGTTCTTTGATATGACAGGGGCGCGTTCAAAATGAATGTTTCTGTTTAGTGCACAACTGAACCGTGGTACTTGACTTTTGCATTTTAAACTTTAATTGAAGTCATTTTATATGAAAATATTTAAAAAAAAAACAACTGTAAATTCTCTACAGTACATTGTAGACTACAATGTATTCTGGACTAAGCCACTGCGGGGAAGCATATGAACATCCTCCTTGTGCACCGAGACAGGTCTCCAACTAGAGTAGGAAATCAATCGATTTGACTGAAAAATGGACGATTTCACCGATTTCGATGACAATAAAAATATGTGATTATGTAAACATTCGTTGATTCTAATTCAATCCCGGGCAATCTCTGGTCTCCTTACTAGTTGCATTCAAAAGTAAAGAATAGCAGACAAAAGAGAATGTCATTTTTCTAAAAACAAAGCCAAACATACCAACAGACTTGGGCGCATCAGAACAACGGGCTGATTAATCGCCAAATAGAACCTCTCATAAAGATGTTTGAGCGCTTCTAAAACATCAGAAGACCTCTACCATCTTTACTCTACAATACGTTTATATATATTTATCAAATTAAAAATATATTTAATTAAAGACTAATAAATATTTAAAACTTACATAAATGCCGAGAATATCGTTATATGATGTTATAATTAAGGTTCTCCTACATGAGGTTGTCTGTCGGTCTCTCTGTCACGCCTGTTATGAATAGTATTTTTAGATAATCCGCGCCTCTCTCTCTCTCTCTCTATATATATATATATACTAGCAGGGGTGCCCGGCGTTTCTCGGGTGTTTGGAGGTGTATGCTGTGCAAAAAAAAAAGCAAAAAAAAAAAAAATGGTTATTTTTTTTAAACTTTGACCCCTATTATGACCCCTTAAAATTTATAGTTTCGGGCTCAAATCACTTTATTAAGTTAGATCCAGGTTCAAGGAACCTATATCTAAAATTTCAAGTGTCTAGACCCAAAATTGTCGGAGGAGTTTGGTAGAGTTCTTAAAGGTCAAATCGTTAAAATTTGACCCCTTAACAGCCAAATTTCTGGCTGACACCCGTCACATCGATTTTCCCAAATCTCAGTACCCGGTATTTCAAATTTCGAGCCTATAGACTAAAAATTGATAGAGTTATTGCGTAGGGAAATGTACACTGACAGACAGACACACAGACAGACAGACACGTTCACTTTTATAGATATATAAATAAAGGGTTTTTTCCGTTCATCACTCGGTCACACTTAAGTCTATATAACATTACTTTTGCACATGGGATGGACGCATCTAAAGAATTCATATTCGTATTCGATCTCTATCGGAACATATGAGAAGTGGCAGTGGTGAAGTTGATAACAGTTGACCGACGAACTGAACGCACGGTGTTCAAATCCTTCTGGTTCTATAATACTGTTTTCTCTATGAATGCTAACAACCTTCGTTTAATCTTTTTTCTATCTAAATTGGAAGAAAATAATGCCTCAAATAGAATCGGGTCGGTTAAATGTCGTACCAGGCTGGTTCATAGAACAATTTTATTAAACGAAAAACATGCGAGTTTTAGGGCAAAATAATCTTTGTATATCATTTATGTTCCGAAATTAAACATGATGTACGCATATTTATATTTATAACTATCAGGCCGGAGGGAATTGCCCGGTCGTAAAATACGCTTAAATATGATATTTTGATTAATGAATATTTCGTATTTATTATTATGTTATATTGGAACCAATATATAGTAATAATTTAAAAAGTTAAGGCAAAAATGACTTGTGTGCTACCACCGAGAATCAAAACCAAAATGTTTAGCTTACGATTTACTTTTTCCTTTTACGTTTAATGCCTAAGCTATGGAGACATGTTTGCTGCAAGGCTAAAAATTAAAACATGAACCAATAACTATTATGTCACACATGCATATTCGTAATGCCATCGTTCGACTTTCGTCTGGCAAATTTCATGTTTTAATTTTTGCACTTTTGCACCGATTTTCCCAGCTAAAACCCAAATATAAAGTTTCGCTTGAGTTCGAATACCCTATATATTAAGTTTCATGTCTGTAAAGCAAAAACTGTCAGAGGAGTTTGGTAGGCATATTTTTAAAACAAATATATATATAAGCATACATAATTTATATAGAAAGGGTTTTGTGTTTATAATAACCATTTTATGCAAATATTACGCAAGTATAAATTATCTAGAATATCTGCATAAATAGAATTACACGTAATAGTTAACTAAAGATGACCATTCTATAAGAAAACCGAAAAAAAACTACTAGTAATAAAAATGAATGCTTAAAAAAAATGCAAATTAGCAATATCTTTTGCATGTGAATGCAATTCCACAAAGTTGTATTTTCTTTTTAAATAAATAGAAAAAAAGGGGGGGGTCTAATATAAATATCAATACACAAAAAATATAGGAGTATAGATAGGTAGATATAAATTTTATATATATTTAAAAGCTGTTTCAGCATCTCTGGCCCTCAGGGCTTGGCCTTTTGGCCAAGATAAAACCACTTTTGTGGAATATTTGTTCCGGCAGGTACTGAAATCAAAGACCATATATGTGGGCAACCCCTCATATAACACCATTGCTCTTGTAGCAATCAGTTATTGGTCAATGTAGGGGAAACTCTTTATACCAATTGGCACTATCCAGTTCCCCTACTCCCCGGGCTGCTGGTCGCCCCTTTCCCACTCTTCACATTAAAAAACGGCCTTGTGCCTAATTTGATCAGTGGGGAAGCAAATAAATACACAGCCTTCTTGGCTATGAAGTTAATGAGATGAGCAAACAAGTAACTGCTAGTGTGTTTCTAGTCTAATTAACGGAAGATTGATGGTAGACCGAAAACAACAACAATAAAAAGAACATCAAAATTCAAAGAAAACTTGATAACGTTATTAAAATATTATCTTACAGCATATTTAACCATGTGCATCATACTTTTCGTTAGGTACGAAAACACCCAATTCATAAGCAATTAAATAAATTTGCATTATTTGACTAATTCAGACTACTGTTCTAATCATAAATATTTTTCTCATGACGTTTCGGTCGATGTAATCTCCGACCCTTTTAATTGATGGTGTAGCAATGGATAAAATACTGAATATAATAAGCTCTAAGTGACAATCTTCGGGAGGTTGATAATTACATCCTCAGTAAAGGCGATACTAAAATATTAATAATTACTTAAGACTTCTATACGGTCGCGCCTGAATTAATTAAATTAAATGTGAATTAAATATGTTTAGCTGGAAATTTCGTCCAAAGTCCAAAGTGAGACATAAAAATTCACTAGATGGCTGTTCCGAGAACTGATGGTCACTGACGGTTAGTGCTGTTTTTAGGCTGTTACTTGCATTTACTAATGGTCACTGGATACCTTTTCAATTGTCATTGTCTGTGACTGGTGCTAACAAGCGGCCATGACCAGTATCGACTTCAATTGCTCCAAAATTACATTGTCTATCTTTAATGGCCAGCATTGGTGGTCATTGCCGTTTTTAGGCGATTGCTTGCGGTTGGTCATTGTCGGACTTTGTGAATCATGACCAGTGTCGAGTCTTATGTGATTGCTCTAAAATTAAATGGCCTATCTTGATCATTCGTGCACTGTCATGTATTGTATAGTACCGTCATCCAGTGGCGGTTATTATTGGTCACTGGCGGTTATGATGGTGATTGACAGTGGTTTTCAAATGGTTACTGTCACCTCTGGACAGAGGCGGGCATTGACTAGAATTGGGGCCTATCATCTTTTTGTCAATGTTTTTTTTTTAAGTTGGCTACTGTCGCTTCATTGCATTGGTGGACGCTGGTGGACGTTTGCGAGTACTGCTGTTTCGAGTCGATTACTGATAATTTTAGACGGTAGCTGCTGTTTTGAGGTGATTGCTTGCAGGTATTGACAGTTATTGACGATTACTGGCGGGTACTAGCTTCCTTAGCACTTGTCGTTCATTGGTCGTAACAGTCATTTAAAGGCGGCCATGACCAATATCGTATTTTGTTCCAAGCCTGAGTAAAGCAATTCTCTGTTGTAAGCAATCCTGATCTGCTACGTGTGTGTAGACATATTTGTACTTATGGAGAATACGGATAGTGTTATTAGTTAGCTATGATATTCAATTTAAATGTAACTGTATACGGTAGTTTTTGGGTGTAAAAATGTTATTTGAAAGTCAATTATGATTACAAAAATATGTCGGCATTACTTTATCACTGTCCGCATTCTGAATAAGTACCTATTTTTTAAGTAATAAGTGACTACGACGACAGCTATAAGAAAATACAAAACATGAACAAAGAAGTCGAATAAAAAATGTAAGAATAAGAATGCTTTGTCTGATTAAACAAATGAAAATCGACACTGCCAAGTTTTTATTCCGTTGGGTTAGTTGTACGAAAGTAAATCTCGTTCTGTTTAATTTCTCTAGAAGCACTCCCCTCCTTTTTAATCTGTTCTGAAAAGTACAAAATCTGAACTGAAATCTTTATAAATGTAAAAAAATAGTAAATGAAGCTTAGTTTTTTTTAAGAAAATTTTTTGATTGTCTGTGATGATATACTTATTTATTTGAATAAAAAAGTCGAAATAAAAGTAGGAAAAACAAGAATAAGAAGTTTTTGTTTAGTTAAACAAATCGAAAGTTTTTTAGCGTATCATTATGAAAAATGTATTATTATTATTATTATTATTATTATTATTATTATTATTATTATTATTATTATCATTATTATTATTAATAATAATAGCAGTTGTAGTATCATAATATTTGTATTAGTATCAAGACAAAAAGAAGACGGTAGGTAAACACATGAACACGTACATTCTCTGTGTGTGTGTCCAAGTAATAAATACACACATCGAAACAAAATTGACAAAACGAAAGCGTTTGTGCAAAGATTAATTATGAAAATTTTGTTAATTCTGTTGTAATATGTTATTAGTAATAAAATAAAAGGAGTAACCAATGACATCGTTGTTCGGAAATAATAGAATGTGGTGGTCATGTTGAGTGTAATGAAACACATTCTGTAGTGTTCGTTAAGTGTGAAATAGAAATTACGGTTTATGTTTGAGCACCCAATGAAAGTGTTGTTAGAATTAGATGTTCATACAAAAGTGAGTTTTTCATTAATTTCCGAGGAAATTAGCTGTTTATAAAAAATAAAATCACCTAATGATTAAACAATACATTTACGACGAATCACGATAAACATAGACTATGAAATATATGTACCGATGATATTTGGTAGGGTGGAAGTCGAAAATAATTAGTTGGTAAGTTACCCTGCTACAACCGTTAAACATGTCATTGCCGTGGAAAAATTGTAGCAATTTTCGAATTATAATTGAACTGACTGATTATAGCGGCAAAAATGTATCAGATACTGGCAGATAAGCGTGACCATTTGGATATACATGTGGCGCCAGTCATTTTGTAGAAGAGTAATCATCTATATATATATATATATATATATATATAATATATATATATATATATATATATATATATATATAAATGATTACTCTTATATATATATATTTATAACTAACTAGCTCTACCTACGTATTGAACACTTTTGAAGTAAATACTTAAAGTTTATGCATAAATTTATACTTTCGTATATTGATTTTATGTAAGTAAATGAAGTAGTTATATATATATATATATATATATATATATATATATATATATATGGGGGGTGCAATCAATTAATCAATCAAACAATACATTGTTCACTGATTTTACTATTTGATTACTTAGATTTATATACTTCATTGGTTAACTTTCCTCTAATATTTTAATCACTTTTTCGAACATTGTTTTTCTACTCAACTTTGAGACGTTTTAAACTTTCTTGAAATAAACTTTTTAAACAGATATTAGAAATTCTTTTACCTACAATTTCCATAATTTTCGAATTCCTGTAATTTAATAACTATTTACATTTATTTGGTATTTATTTCCTCCGAAGAGAGAAGTCTAACTTTTGAAACTCCATGAAACAAGGAAAACATCATTTTTATATTCTTTATTTGAACATATAATGAACTAATGAATTATGTAAACTGTTTCACCTCACTTTGTTTTATATATATACAAAGAAAGAAAAAGAGAATGGTGGGAGAAAGATTTGTGTAGCTGCGAGGGCGTGGATGACCATCTGCTTAAATAATACAAACATAAATGAATATTTGAGTATATTCCTCCAGATATTCAGACCTTGACTTAAGTTCGCTAACCAAAGTCCACAATTAAACAAAACCACTTTCATGTTTTTCCTTTGTTTAGCTCTGAATATTTTTTATTTTGCTAATCTGATAGGAGTCTTTGAAGTTGAAAGATGATTTACCACTTAATTGAATGTTATCGTCTAATTTCAAACGATAGACAAAATGGCCGAGTAAAGTATCAGCTGGTATTTTAAATAAAATGACCGCGTCGAAAGAAAAAAATTCGAAATTGTTTACTACAACGTTATCCATTAGAAAAGAAAATGAAACGAAGCATTGGTTTTCTCATCGAGGATTAAAATAAGATTTTAAAACCTTTCTTGCCCTTATTCTTGACTACGTGTTTGTACGAGAGTTGATCTCAACTTTGGTGTTGTCGACAAGATTTGTAGATTTTCTTGATTGAACCTCTAAACCATTTTTGAAAAGAAGCATAACTGTAATCCATAATTGTTTTTATTTACGGGAGATAACTTTTGTGATCCTTACAAGAGAATTGATATCATACAAACCGCTGATATTTATTATTGCGGAGTGTGAGAGATGTGTGCAAATAAAGAATTAAAAGTGACAATTTGTTACATGTTTTGATTTTAAACTCATTGCGAAAAAGTTTGATAGAAGGTACATATAAACGTATGCATATATAGGGAGTGTCGATAGGATGGGTCAAATATCCAACTCACTAGGACATGATAATGTTATATATTGTCAGGCCGAAAGAAAAGAGGGGGATGTCGTGCGTACGTTTGTTTGCCTCTAGTGAAAAGAGAAAAATGACTACGTGACTAACGTCACTGTGTCTACTACCAGGCACACAATATTTAAAATTGCGTGCATTTTCGTATTTTCAATACAGTACAAAAGTAAAAACGCATTGACTATGAAAAGAACCACAATACAATTATTCATATGTATCAGTAAATAATATTTTACTAAATTCCTTTTATCACACATTTTCGCATCAAATTTACTATTAATCTATAGAATATTACGCTAAGGCACTTAATTTTAATGCATACTTTATTAGCTTTCAGACACATAAAAAAAATTAACGATGTACAAATACAAAAACATATAATGCATAAAAAAGACTCTCTAAATAAGAGTCAACTCTTGAAAGCATTATCACCCTGAACGATGGTAACAAAATGGAGAGAAAACAATGAAAGAAAGCAATATCGGTCTGACTTGAATGAAGGCTAGAAACAAAGAACATACAATAAAAGTTTAATATAAAAAAGCCTTTTCTCTTCAAAAGTCTTTCTTTTCAGTCTTTTTCTTCTGATATTTTCTTGTTCTACATAAGTTGCTTCAAGCTAAATGTTTTGGATTATATAAAAACATCAAAGCTTAAATATTCTTCTGTTTTCTTGCTCAAGAACACTTGATGTAAAAACTATTTTTCGTCTTCCTGTAAAGGTATTTTTTTCTTTTTCTTGACTTTTAAAGTACATCGGGTTTGTCTTCCTCGTCTTGATACACTTTTCTTTTCTCTTGAAAAAGGTTTTCTCTTCAATAAAAAAAGTTTCCTGTTAACCGCCAGTGACTTTTCTTAAGGCCAGTCGGTAGAAATTTTTAACATATGTGCCATTAAAAACGGAGACCAGAAAAAACAACCTGTTGTCTAAGAGGAAATTCTAAATCTGCTTCAAGATGGTCGCTGGGTAGGGGTTCAATGGGATTCTCACCTCAAATATCCTATCAGCGCTTAGCTTTCCGATTCTTTCTGGCTGACTACTACCATCATATTGGGGGCAACGATGATGATGATGATTAATGAGTCATAAGAAAAAGGATATCAGGCAAGAAGAGCAGTCCTATCACTCCATCCCGACACTGCGGATGTCATAAGAAAATAAAATTCTCAAAACATATTCTAGAAAAACTGAAATGTGAGAAATATGTATGCATTGATGTTTAATATCTGTTGCTAAATTTTCACAAAAATTTTATGTATCTGAATTTTTACTAATGAAATCACAACTCTTTTTCTCCTTTATTTTAAACTAAATTAAACAAAATATAGTCCTCGTTTACCCCTACGCTTAACAGTCCTGTTCCAAAATTTATAATGATCGGGTAATAAGTGAATCTTATACATAAAAATATATAAGCATATAAACATAGCTAACTTTATGAAGATAAAGGTAATAATAATTTATTGCTGCTGTTGTTTTCACACATGCATAGACACCCACAGGTTATTAGCAGCGAGCAGTTAATTGTTTCTGCTGTTGATTCTAATGGCGCCTATTTCAATTGATAAATTTTTGTTTGAGCAGAGATATGTTCTATCTGAATTTAAAAGTTAAAAACCGTAATAACTTTCTTGTCAACCTGATACATAGGTTTTCATTAATTCCCGGACAACTGCAAGTGTGCTTGCCAGTGCAGAGTATTCATATGGATTCAGCAATAAAAAAGGAGGAGTCACACAAATTCGTAGAATAATATTTTGACAATGATTATCAGAATTATTCGAGCAGATTCGAGTTGATATTCGCTGAATGTAGGCAGAGCGACACTCCTAAAATGACCGCTAACTTTTAATGAGGGCGAAATGATGCGAGATATGAAGACGCCCGACCAGGCAAGAATATTTGGCTCGCCACCTACGCGCATGTTTTAGCCTTATTTCTGCCCAGAAAAATGTATTCTATTTCCAATTCGCGACACCAACCTCAAATACCACGGTTAGCAGCTCATGGCTTAATAGAAGGCGACAGGCGGTGGTCTTTTTATTCGTCAACGTATTCTTTGTTATAAGTTACAAAGTTTGTTTTTAGAACCAAAAGGCATATTAAAATAAACAAACAAAAATGCATAGTCAATTTGGTTTATATTTTATTCAATCTACTTTACCACGAAAATCCAGAACAGTTTTTCAAGATTTTTCTACTGTCTGTTTTTTTTTTGTTATTTTTTTTTTACTAAAGTTTCACTACTTATCAAGGCTTAAAGGTCTCTCGAGGATAAAAGTAAAAGGAGTGTAGTTGGGCACAATTCGTCTATTTCTAATAAATTAGATTATTATTATTATTATTGGCCTTCATTTCCTCGATATCTTTCAAGTTAGAATTCTTTATATGTATTTACGAGAGAGACCATGTAAAAGCTGTCCATATCTCGAAGTAAGAATATTTCTATGGAACGAATTGGATTCGAACTTGGCAGATTAAGGTTGTCATTTTGTGTAATTAACCATCCAACCACTAGGGGTGTTAGAAATTTCGTGAAAATAGTGAATAATTCCACCCCATCTTTCCAAGCTTATAACTCCTCGAAAAATGTAATTAACGCCTTAATTTTTTTTTCAATTAAAGGAATAAGGACCAAGGTTTCATTTAAAAAACAAAAAACAAAAAAACAACGTGTTTTTTTTTTTAAAGGTTTTAAACTTCGGACTTTACAGGTAAATTTCTAAAAAGCAGTTCTTTTTTTGTTTTAAAT
The DNA here is from genome assembly GCF_053919585.1 of Euprymna scolopes. Taxonomy (NCBI): domain Eukaryota; kingdom Metazoa; phylum Mollusca; class Cephalopoda; order Sepiida; family Sepiolidae; genus Euprymna; species Euprymna scolopes. Next base: position 155,205,538 of record NC_136484.1, on the reverse strand, counting down.
TTGAATATATTATTTATTGACCTTTTCTCTTCAATTTGTGATATATAAGACTTTGGTACATAAATTAATTATTCACTTTTTAATAGGCATTTCAAAATGGGAGTCGTGAATTATTCGATCCCCTGTCTTTCCAAGCTTATAACTCCTCGAAAAATGTAATTCAAGCTCAAATTCTTTTCAATTAAAGGAGCAAGGATCAAGGTTCCATTAAAAAAAAGAAAAAACAAATAACGTGGTTTAAAAAAAAGGTTTTAAACTTCAAACTTTACTGGTAAAATTCTAAAAAACACTACTTGTTTTTTGTTTTAAATTTGAATATATTAGTTATTGACCTTTTCTCTTCAATTTGTGAGTAAATTAATTATTTACTTTTCGGTGAGTAAATTAATTATTTACTTTTTAATAGAAACTTGAAAATGGGGGCGTGAATTTAAAAGAAAACGTTTGTCTAAAATATTATATTCGGTTTATTGAAAAGAACATAAAATTTCACATTGACCCTGAAAATATCGTAAAAATAGACTCAATAGAAAAATTTTCATAGGTTTTTAAAGTTTAAAAATTGAAAAATATTGAGTTCGGAAAATTCATTACTGTTTTAAAAAAAATATTTCTATTACTTTTAAAACAACTTTAAAAATTTATTTTGGAAGTATAATCCATAAAGAAAATAAATAACCCACTTTTAACAGAGAAATGACGAGATTTTTATATTTTATTCGCAGTTTCGTGTTAGGGGTGTCAAAAATTCCTACAAAAATTCTGATACACCTACCCAACCACTGTCACCTTCCTTAAATGAGTGTTAGATGGTCGGTGAGATAACACCATGAGGGCAAAAAGAAATTAAAGAGTTATAATGACGCTGATTGAAAATTTATATGACGCTGATTGAAATAATTTTTTAAGCTTCAGCACATTAAAATTATACAGATCGGTAAATTCCTGATTAAATTCTACTGCGTTTTTTAGCCGCGTGCAAGCGACTCTATAAGTCACTCCGTCGGTCGGTTGGTTGGTCGGCCGGTCGGTCAGTCGGCTGGTCGGTCTGTCAGTCTGTCCGTAACACTTTTGTGCTTGGCCTTTTTAGTTAAGATCAAAGGTCTGTTGTTAATAGATGCTGTTCTTAGCTTTTTAAGTTTTTCTTGACCTTTTGGCCAAGATCAAAGTGTAGTAAGGCTGATCTAAGGTGCGACTCGGATGGGTACATTCGAAAAGTAAACGACCTGGAAGGGCACGCCCTCATGTCGACGCGGGAGATTTGCGAGGGGTTTCGAAAGCATCTATCGGAGCACTTCACCCAACTACCCAGACTCAGGGTTGAAGAGTTTGGCAGCTATTTGGCCGACTCGCCCCGCCTCATGGCGGCTCGAGCGGCTAGCTGTGATGGTCTTGTCGCGGAAGATGAGATCATTACTATGTTGAAGCAGGTCGGCTGCAACAAGTCCCCGGGGCTTGATGGTCTACCCTACGAATTCTACTTGAGGCTGTCGCCCATGTTGGTCCCTATTCTGAAGGATATGTTCAACGATTGGTTTGTTCAGGGCTCCATCCCTGGGCAGGTGACCAAGTGTGTGATCACATTGCTAAGGAAAGGTCAACGGCATGGTGAGGAGGAAGATTTAGACGATTTCAGGCCCTTGACTCTGCTAGAGTTAAAGATTTTGGCCAAGATTCTTGCAAATCGGTTGCAGGTTGTCATCACTGACTTGATCGAACCAGACCAGAGCTATGCTGTGAAGGGGAGATCGATTCAGGACAATCTTCATCTGATACGCACGATCATAGAGGGGACAGAAGACGATGCAGAGGGCGCGCTGATCAGTTTGGATCAGTCCAAGGCTTTTGATAGGGTGGACCATAGGTTCCTGGGATCTGTGCTGGAGGCCGTCGGATTTAATCCGGACTTCCACAAGTGGATCTCTGTACTGTATGACAGGCCAACGGTAGCAGTGCAGATCAACGAGTCTTTTGCCATCTCCCGGTCGGTGCGACAGGGTTTTCTGCTGTTGCCTCTCTTGTATGTCCTGGTGATGGAACCCCTCCTTCGCAAGTTAAGGGACGAGGCGACTACACTAGTCCTGCGCGCGATAGCTCTTCCTTGAGGCACACGAGCCAGGGTTTCCGTGTTCGCTGATGACGTCACCATGTTCGTGTCTTGCCCCACAGACATTCAAGTGGTCACCGAGGCGCTCGCTCGATACGAAGAAGTTACGGGGCCGTCTTCAATCACAGTAAGTCGGTGGATCTGCGGTTAGGTGCCTGGACCGGAGTAAATTCGCTTCCAGGCATCTTCAGTTGGACCAACGGCCCGGTCCGGATCCTTGGTGTGTGGTTCGGACTGGGTCTTCAGATGAGGAAAAACTGGTCGAAAGTAGAGGCCAAGGTCGAATCCTCTGTTAAGAGTTGGGTTCGAAGGAAATTGTCCTTGAAGGGTCGGGCGGAGGTGTGTGCTACATACGTCTTTCCGCTCATCCTTTACCGTCTGTCTGTACTTCCCCTCCCTGCAAAACGACGAATCAGCTTACAGGAGCACCTCGACACACTCTTGTGGAACGAGGGTAAACATTATGATTGCAGAGAGGTCTGTGTTCGAAATCCGAGTGAGGGAGGCTTAGGACTGCCCGATCTCCTGTGTCACAAGCTCGCAGAGAGGTTGGCCTTCCTGAGCCATTCGTCGTACGTAGACGTTCCATGGGTCACTGCGGTTGAAAGCTCGTTTTCTAATCTCACACCTGACCTCTTGGTCGAAGCACGGCGGAGACCGAGGGGGGAACAAACATTCTACGCCGAAGCCGGTCCGCACTTAGAGTGTTGCCGGGGACCAGTGTCCTCGAACAGTCTAGGAACAGGCTTTATCGGGAGCTAGTGGGGTGTAGCAAAAAGGAACCACTAGTGAAACGGACGGGGATGTCATTGGAGGAGGTCCGCTCCCAGTGGAGTTGGGCGCTGGGACGGGACTTTCTTACAAATTCGGAATTTTCCCTTAACTGGCGACTTGTCCAGAACGCACTGCCCCTCCTTGAGGAACTCAACCTTTACAATGAAGAAACCCGGGTCTACTGCCTGCGCTGCGATGAAGACATGAGAGAAACAGCCGGTCATGCCTTTTTCCGCTGCAGCAGGCTCAAGACCCTCCTAGGGTACTTCAACGAGGTAACGGCTCGCATCGATGCCAAGCGCTGGCTTGAACTCGACGAATCATATTTTGTGGAGAACATTGATCCGCCGCTGCCTAGGGAGAAAAGAATGGTTTTTCTAGCAGTAGCGAGGATGGTCATATGGATCACACGCCTCAAGCGAGTCCGTGAAGGGATATCTGTTCGGGATCTGATCGTCTACTTTAAACATCTGCTTAAAGTAAAGATCAGATGCGATTGGAAGAGGTTGCCTCGAGTGGCCTTTGACAAGAGGTGGGTGCATGACGCTAGCTTGTGCATCCGACGAGGCGCCAAGTTTGAATTCGTGTTACCACCATAGGAATGACACATGCGGTACTGGGTCCTACAGAGCCCATCCCGCTAGGTTAGACAAATAAAAAGTAAAGAGACTCTTAACTGGTTGTACAAATGAGATCCTGTCCCCCGATCGTTTTTTTTTTTTGCACTAGAGAACCTTCCGAGGCTACTCTACCACTAAGCACCCCTATCTTTTTTGTTTTATCACCCCCTGATCAACCCTTACTCGAAAATCGCCGCCTAATATACTCCCCTTTTTGTTTTTAACAATCTATTTATTTTACTCCCTACACCCGATAGGAATTCTTTCCAATCCCCATTAGGGATCTCCCCGCTTGTTTTCGGTTCCCCGGAAAACAGTAGGCGATCTAACTACTTAGATTAGCCCAGGGAGGGACCTTACTAACAATGCACTAGGAAATTTTATTTTTTGTATATTTTTGCTAGATTTCCCACTCCCCAACACGAGCTGTTTTTCTTCCAAATTCAAGAACTTTTTATTGTCCAATGAATTGAACTTTTTCACACACACACATTTTATTAAAAAAAAAAAAAATGCACACACACACACACACATACATACACATACAGAAATTGTATATATATCCTTTTTGCAAAAACGATTGGGTTTTCATTAGTTTAGAGTCCACAGAGTGAATCAGGTATAGTGGTAAATGTTGCCAGTCAAGAGTAAAGTCGCCAAAAACTCCAATTTTTACTTTAGTTACAAAGACCCTGCAACACTCCCATCCCCAGATCTTATAGGGCCTTGTGCCTTAATTTGTTTTGTGTTTTGGAGATTTTACTTTTTTTTAAATTTTATATTGGAATTTTTTTAATTGTAATTTTTTCTTTAAACGAAATAAATTAAATATAAAGATCAAAGTGTAGTATCTGTTCCGGCAGGTACTGCAAGCAAAGACGATATGTGGGGGAAACCTCACATATAAGACCTTGGTCAATGTAGGGGCAACCCTTCATACCAATTGTCACTATCCAGTTCCCTTACTCCCCGGGGAGTTGGTTCCCATTTCCCTTTCACTCCTCACATTAAAAATCGGCCTTGTGCATAATTCGCTCGGTGGGGGAGCAAATAAATACCAACCTCACATATAAGACCTTGGTCAATGTAGGAGTAACCCTTCATACCAATTGTCACTATCCAGCTCCCCTACTCCCCTGGGAGTTGGTCCCCATTTCCCCTTCACTCCTCAAATTAAAAATCGGCCTTGTGCCTAATTTGCTCGGTGGGGGAGCAAATAAATACTCTTTTCTTGGCCTTTTGGCCAAGATCAAGGTGTAGTCTCTGTCCGGCAGATACTACAAGCAAAGACCATATGTTGGGGCAACTTCACATATAAGACCTTGGTCAATGTAGGGTCAACCCTTCATACCAATTGTTACTATCCAGCTCCCCTACTCCCCGGTGAGTTGGTACCCATTTCCCTTTCACTCCTCACATTTAAAATCGGCCTTGTGCTTAATTTGCTCGGTGGGGGAGCAAATAAATACCCTTTTCTTGGCCTTTTGGCCAAGATCAAAGTGTTCAAGTGTTCCAATCTGTTCTTACTACATGTTGTACCTGTTGTGATATAAAGTGGGGGATCACTTTTCTGTATTAATTTAATATAATATGATCAACCACTTTACAACCAGTCAGTCTCAAAGCTATTCAAGTCATTCTCCAGATCATTCAAGTTGTTTTTGAAGGATTTCAGTTATTTTTTAAGCGTTCAAGTAATTCTTTATGTCATTCTATTCATCCTTAAGTTCATTAAAGTCATTCTAAGTCATTTACTTTTTATTTATTTAAGTCATTTCAGCCCATTTTCGGTTATTTTAGTTTACCTTTAAGAATTTCATGTCCATCCTACATTCACGCATTCATTTATTACACGAGAGCACACGACTAATGGCTATCGGCCTTGTTTTATAAGCCACTTATTTTTTCTCATTTACAATTTTTATCTTGTGAGTGAAGCAAGACGATCATTCAAGAATAAATGTTAAATGAATATTAGGTGAATGGTGAAAAAATACCGTGATGATTAGTAACGATTATCGTGATTAGAAAGAATCTGATTATTTAAGAGAACGGCTCAGCAAGAATTTTTTAACATTGGACTTAAAAATGGTCATGGAGTCAGTTTGGAAGCAACCCTGCGAAATTGTGATTTACAGACTGGAAGTTTTAGAAAAGAAACTTTACTCGTGGAAGTTTTGTTTGGTTTTAGGGAGAGAGAGTGAGTGAGAGAGAGAGAGAGAGAGAGAGAGAGAGAGAGAGACAGACAGACAGACAGACAGACAGACAGACAGGCAGAGACAAGGGGCACTTTTAATAGTGGTGGTAGCTAGAAAAGTTCTTGTTGTAAATGTGTTACGTTTAAGTTCGACATAGCATTTTCATCGCTAAAATGCTGCTTTTTATTTATTTTTGTCTGCTACGCTTGTGTTAAATATGAGGAGACCTTAAGCATGTAACAAATTGTCAATAAAATTCATAATAATTGCTGCAATCCAACCATATTTGAGAAAAATACATTTCAGTCAATGCCTTAATCGTTCACCAAATTTCAGCTATGAATATCTAACAGTTTTTGTTTCATCATCATTCAATAAAATGCGAGGATATTTTAATGATCGTCTCATCAGTAGGAAGTGTGATCCCGAATGAGGTCAACACTCATCGAATCATAAACGTCCAGGTTTTTATCTCTGAGATCATTAAAAAAATAATTCTGGAAAAGATTTTTTTAAGTAAGTACTTATGTTACCATGTTACTGAGAATAAATATTCTTCAATGCATAATGATCGGTTCATTAGTTTAGAAATTTATCCTGTATAACGAAATACATTACTTTGATTTTTATGTACGTTCTCAGTAGATGTTAGAATTTACAATAAATAAATAGATAGATAAATAAAATAATCTGCTTATGTAACCCATCGTTACCCTTCAGACTTCTCCTCAACTGAAAACACCCATCACAGTTCAAATCCAGAAGTACTTGCAACGCACAGGTGCATATTTTAAACTAACATTGAACAGCCTAAAACAAAAACTGTTGGGGCTTTATGAGTGAAAGCTCAGGGTCAAGTGAGACATAATCTGAAGTTTATTTGCATCAAAATAGAGATGGAAGGCAGAAAATAATTTCGAATTTTATTAACGATGCCATAGATGAGTTGTATTTAATTTGAGTAACCCTATAGATTTTTCATCAATAAAATGCATTATCATTATCTGTGATATCTCCACTGTTTGTTTACCACGCTTAAGTTTTAAATAGCATTTTAATTTTAATTTTTTCTGCGCTCATTTTCTGTCACGCTTAAGCTTTAAAGCTGAATTTGGACCAATAAAACGAGTTTTATATATTTAGACGCTACTACTCATTACCTATCACGTTAAGTTTTCAAATAGAATTTTAATTTCTAAATCAAGCTTAATATATTTGAACACCTGTAATCACTGTCTGTCACGCCTAATTTATAACATAAAAGTTTTATCTTGAACACGTGTTTAAAGAATATTTAATGATAGTGAAAAATATTTTATAGAAGAAGAAAGACTCACATTTTTAAAAAAAATAGTATCCGCATTAATAGATATTTACTATTTCAAAATTATTATTATTATTATTATTATTATTATTATTATTATTATTATAATGATAATAATAATAATGATGATAATAATAATAATAATAATAATAATAATAATAATAATAATATTAATAAACAACAACAACAACAACAACAACAACAACAACAACAGTAAAATAAATTAGTCAGTATGGTACGGCCCTGTTTATCGACTTGATTCTGTTATTGGCATCTTTGAAGTAGAGACAACGTGGCGAGTGCTTCTACCTCTTCGTTAAAGTGATACTATGGAATCGACTGGATTCGAATCCGGCACACCCGGGTGATCAGTTCGTGTCGTTATCCACTTCACAACCGCCACCTTTTAAGAAATTTAACAGTAAATTCTACAGAGTGATGTAGAAAGCATCATAGAATTTCCGCGAGATCTCATTAGGATAAGTGCCAACCACCCCAGCTCTAAATAAATAGTATTTTAATGAATTTTATACAAATTAACTTTTTACAAAAAATATCGTATTTTATTTTTAAACAAACCCAAACAAGTTGATATATTGTATAACATACATAAAACATTCTGTGACGCTATTTGAATTCGAAATTTCTGAAAAGTTCTGGCGAGACTCAATTTATCTGGCGAGTCTGAATAGCAAGCATTTCCGAAGTTAAATTTAAATTTTATCGCCTTAACTACACTGACTCGAGCAATATCAGTCATGCAAGGCCGTCCGCAATATAAGAGGATGAACGTTGGCTGAAGTTTGCTCTATCCAAATATTATCGTATTGCAGAACATGATACGTGTTATCTGTTGCATTCTTTCAGGCAGAATTCTAAATGGAGAATTTTAAAGTGAGATACAAGGGATAGATATGGCGAAAGTTTGGTATTTTTGGTATCTTGTAGAGCAACGACTAAATATAGAGGAGTGCCAAAGATAAATCGTTTAAATTAGACAAACTTTAGATTTCAAATGTTTCTGTAAAAATGTATGAGACGTTAAAATGGCACCACTGCAACGTAGATAGGCAGATGATACCCACGCACACATATATGGAGATTTGATACGTATATAAATGGAACAAATCTAATGATCTTGTAATTGTTCTTTTTTTTTTTTTTTTTTAATAAATTGTATATCATGCATCAAAACACATATTGAAACTCGGTCGGGCCCTGCATTTATTTTAATCCCCAAGGAATATAGTTAGGCAGAAGATGTTTTTGTTTATGTGGGAAGAATCCATCTAGCAAAATAGGGAACTCTCGATTGGAATAAAAAAATAAAATTAGTTCAATCTAGGATTTCTCCTCATTTGATCTCGAACAGAACAGATATTAAAATTTAATTGTAACCCGCAGACAAGACGCTTCATACAAATGATGCATCGTCGAATAGATTATGTGTTAGTTTCTGTTTATTAATAATATTTCTCGTCATAAATAATTTTACCAAGAATTCTTCATAAGTTTTGGTTCGGTTTCGATTATAGCGGATGTCACTTAAGTCATCTATTTTTTTATGAACAATTTTATCAAGAAGTCTTCATAAGTTCTGTTTTCGGTTTCGATTATGGCTGAAGGAACTCAAGTTATATATATATGTATATATATATATGTATATATATATATATATATATATATATATATATATATATATTCATAAATTTTTATTTCGGTTTCGATTCAAGCTAATACACTGAAGTTATAAGGATATATACCTATATTTTGAAATAGCAACTTTATAATATATAAACATCTATCGTATATTAATTCTATAATATATACGAAATCCGAAAGAATTAAAATATCATATTTAAGCGTACTCTACAACCGGCCTTTGCTGGGTGTTCGTGCTAGCTTAGATAAATACTTTTGCAGTTTTAACAAAAAAAGCTACAATAATATCAAAGCATCTCCATTGACACTGAACATCTACAGAATGTCAACATCAATATATCACATATGAATGAGTCCCCTGTGGAATTTCCATAGGTCCCGCTAGTACATATAAATCTCATTAATTTAAAAAAGTCAGTTTTATGCAAAGGTGGTAAAACGGAGTTGCGAGATACCTTCGATTTCAATGAAATTTTAAAACATGCATTAGACATCAATAATTAAAGTTTCTTTGAACTATTTTAAAGGGTCATTAAGATACATATTATAGGCACAGCCACATAAAAATATTTCAGATTTGCATAGTTATCAGGTATCCTCGATCATTATACAGGTTAATTTCTTCTAACATATAAAAATTAATTTAGAAAGTAACGGTGCTTTCCTGTTATCCACAGTCTCCAACTCACAAACCCATTAATAAAACGCAGAAATAGCAACCCGATGCGTATTACTGTTATTAAATTCGTCAGATAATTTTTAATAAAAAAAATATAAAGATTAGCAAAATTATCCCGAACACCCAGTATTTTAAAAGTAAGCTGTCTTTATGGTGATTCGAACACTCTATAAAGCTTATTATATTTGTAAGAATATATATTGGTAATTTATCTCACATTCATTGCTGTAGAATGAATATATTCAAGTTGAAGTTAATAATAACTCGGTTTCAAAGTTCAAATTATTCGACCGGCGGTATGGTTATATGTATGTAGGCATACTAATGATTGTCAGTAAACATGAAGCGTATATGCAGGTGGATAATATATATATATATATATATATATATATATCATCATCGGCGGTCACTCGTGTCCGAGTAAGACTGTCCTCCGTTGTGGCTTCTGTGGGTCCTCAGGTGAGCATAGAGCCCAATCCTAGACCCAATTTGTCTTGTGCAATTTGGGCAGATAAAGGTAGTGGTGGTGGGGTGGGGTTGGGTGTGTCTGGTTAATAATCTGTCCTTTCTGTGCTTGCGCCTATCCTCAGCAGCTTTATTTAGGTCACTACTATAAAGCACAGCACCTTTGTGGACAGCGCTCCTCCATGCCAACCTGCTCCCAGCCACGTCCTCCCATCTCTTAAGGTCCATGTGAAACCGCTTTAGATTTGCTTTGATGTTGTCCTTATACCTCATCTTTTGGCCACCCTGGGCACGCTTTCCCTCAACAAGCTGAGAGTAGAAAATCTGTTTTGGGAGGCGGAGATCCGGCATTCGGACAACATGACCAGTCCATCTGAGCTGGCGTTGAGCAACAGTAGCGGTGATAGTGGGAATGTCAGCCTCACTCAGGACGCTGGTGTTGGTGCGTCGGTCCTTCCAACTAATTCTGAGGATTTTTCGGAGGCATCTTTGGTGGTACGTCTCCAGGGTTTTTACGTGCCTCCTGTATGTGGTCCAGGTCTCCGATCCATAGAGAAGAGTGGGCAGCAAGACAGCTTTATATACCATGATTTTGGTCTTTGCCAGAAGGTCACGGTTCTCAAATACTCTCTTCCTTAGCCTTGAGAAAGCCCCACTGGCACAGCTGAGACGGTGTTGTATTTCATCATCTATGTTGGCTTTTGATGATAGGATGCTGCCTAGGTATGGGAAGTGGTCCACATTTTCCAGTCTAGCGTTGTCAATGGAGATGTTTGGGGTGAGACTGGAGTACTGTTTGGTGGTGATTGATGGAGGATTTGGGTTTTTTTTATATTAATTGTTAGTCCTAGCTGTTTGTACGCCCTCGTGAAGGCAACCAGTGTACACTGTAGGTCCCCTTCTGAGAGGGCTACAAGGGCGTTATCGTCTGCATACTGTAGCTCCATAATGGATATGGTGTTCGTTCGATCTGTTGATGTTAAAAAGTCGGCCGTCGGTTCTGTACATAATCCGAACTCCATGGGGAAGATGTTTGTCCGTAAGATGGAGGATAGCAGTAATGAAGATGGAGAACAGGGTTGGGGCAATGACACATCCCTGTTTCACTCCCGTGTCAACCCTGAAGGGCTCTGTTTCATCTCCACTACTACTGAGGACTGTAGCTGACATATTGTCATGCAGCAGTCTCAGTACCCGAATGTACCTCTCTGGGCATCCAAACCTTGCAAGAACCAGCCAAAGGGCTTGACGGTTCACAGAGTCAAAGGCTTTAGTAAGGTCTATAAAAGCCATGTATAATGGTAAATTTTGCTCCCTGCACTTTTCTTGGAGTTGACGAGCAGTGAAGATCATGTCCATCGTGCCTCTATTTGGTCGAAAACCACTTTGGGACTCGGGAAGGATGGTTTCTGCAAGGGGTGTAAGCCTGTTGGCCAAAACCCGAGCTAGGGCTTTCCCTGTGGTAGAGAGGAGAGAAATGCCCCGGTAGTTCCCACAGTTTGCCTTGTCTCCCTTCTTAAAGATGGAGACAACTAGGGCATCTCTAAGTTGTGCAGGGATTTTCTCTTGTTCCCATATTTTGAGCAGCAGGGCATGGATGTGTCTGAGAAGATCAGGCCCGCCTTTCTTCAGGATTTCTGCTGGGATGCCGTCAGAACCAGCCGCCTTATTGTTTTTCATCTTCCTAATTGCATCCCGCATCTCTTCCAGACTGGGTGGTTCTCCCATGCTCTCAATTATGGGCTGTTGGGGGAGTTTTTCAAGGGCCTCCATCTCTGGAGTGGTGTCCCTGTTCAGAAGATCCTTGTAATGCTCTTTCCATCTATTTGTTATTTCTCCCTTTCCTTTCAGCAGCGTGAGCCCATCCTTAGACCGAAGGGGGGTCAGAGAACGGTAGCTGGGGCCGTATACCACTTTTGTGGCTTCAAAGAATCTTCTGGTGTCCCCAGAGTCAGCAAACTGCTGGATCTCCTGAGCCTTCTTCATCCACCAGATGTTCTTCAGCTTCCTGACTGTCGATTGGACAGCCGCTTTAGCCTTGGCATGGGCAGCTCTTTTAACCTTGCAATTGATGTTATTCTGCCAGGTGATAAAAGTTTGCCTCTTGGTGTCTATAAGCTGTTGGATTTCGGTATCGTTTTCATCGTACCAATCCTGATGTTTCCGCTTTTTCTGCCCTAGGATGCTTATACTGGAGTCCATGATGGCAGAAGACAGCTTGTCCCAGTGCTCTTCAGCGTCATGCGGATACTGCTTGGGCAGGTCCGCACTAAGAGCCGCCTGGAGGTGTTGTTGGTAGGTGATATCGCCCAGCTGCTCGATGTTGAGCTTTGGTCGGCTCTGTCTTTTTTGCATCCTTTGCTTCCGCATTAAATGGATAGACATGATGGAGCGAATAAGACGGTGGTCGGTCCAACAATTGTCTGTACTGGTCATTGCCCTGGTGTTCAGCACATCACAGCGGTCTTTGGCACGGACAATGACATAGTCAATGAGGTGCCTGATTTTACTTCGAGGGTGCATCCATGATGTTTTGAATGCGTTTTTTTGTCGGAAAAGTGTGTTCGTGATGATCAGGTTATGTTCTGAGCACTTTGTCAGTAGGAGTGTACCATTTGAGTTAATGTTCCCAACTCCTTCTCTTCCAAGCGTTCCTCTCCAGTGCTGATGGTCTCGTCCCACTCTAGCATTGAAATCCCCAAGTAGGATAATCTTGTCCCCCTTGGGGGCCCCGGATAAAATGGTGTCAAGGTCAGCATAAAAGGTCTCCTTTATTTCATCATGTGCATCAAGTGTTGGAGCATACGCACTAATCACAGTGGCCATTTGGCTGCCCGCAAGCATCAGGCGCATGGTCATTAGCCGTTCGTTGATGCCAACAGGGGGCTCATTGAGGTGGCGGATGAGGCTGTTCTTTATAGCAAAGCCCACGCCATGGATACGCGGCTCTTCTGCAGGCCTTCCTTTCCAAAAGAAGGTGTACCCGCCTTTCTCCTCCCTCAGCTGCCCGTCGTCAGCCAGTCGGGTTTCAGAGAGCGCAGCTATGTCAATCTGGAACCTCCTTAGCTCTCTTGAGATAATGGCAGTTCTTCTTTCGGGTCGATCACTTGTTTTGTTGTCCATGAGGGTCCTCACATTCCAGGTTCCAAAATATAGGCATAAATTTTCTTTCTTTTTCCGACCGCGTGGTGGTGATCCCTCTGGATGCGGTAGTCCAGACGGGTTTTTTTGAGGCAGGCTATTTTTAGGGGTACCTTTTCTAACCCCCCTCCCCTACTGGGGTGAGCAGAGTGGATCCTAAACAGGGCTGCTCAGTCATGGATGCAGCTGCCGAAAAACTCTTTCTGCCTCGGTCCGTGAGGTTAGCGACTGAATCTGGCACCCACCGCCTATGTGCCAGGTTGCAGCTAGGAGCTGCCAGACTACACTGTCCTGCTCCCGTCACCACTTCCTGGTCGCCACAGGACTTTTTCTATCCGGGAATTAAGGGAGAGCTCTCTCTGCCTCAGTCCGGGAGCTTAATGACTAAGACTGTCACAAGACTTTTCCATCCATGATGTAGAGTAGGATGTGTTCCCTTTCGGGAGAACGCCTGCGCGTGATGTCTTTTAACGTGGGGAGACTGATGCGCCTGCAGCCACCACACGGCCCCTTGGCAGAGGAGGGCCTGATACCAATGGCATGGAGAACCACGACGACTGGAGACTCTCTTCTGTTGCAGCCTTCATCCGCCTTCAGTGCCGTTGTGTCATTATTGTCATCATCCGCCGCATCAGCCGTTGAGGTCTTTTGGATCACTCTTTGTCTGGAACCTCCCCTTCAACCTTACCGCCATGGGTGGCCCTACCAGGAGCCTAGGCTCCGGACGGCATCGCTCTCAGGTTCATCGGAACACACAAGGTTCTCCACCACGACAAGGTGGCGATCCAGGGAGAACATATATATATATATATATATATATATATATATATATATATATATATGTGTGTGTGTGTGTGTGTGTGTCGGAGTTGGTTGAAAAAAAAAATATATATATATATATGTGTGTGTGTGTGTGTGTGTGTCGGAGTTGGTTGAAAAGACATCAATAAAGTGTTTGATCGCAAGAATGTGAGAACTAAAATACAAAATATTTACTAAAACCTATCGATATATATATATATATATTTATTAATTTTGTGAAATAAATATTTATTACATGTATACATAAATTATAATTATTAAAACGATATATAACAGATTACAGAAATATATCATGGTTTTATTGTCACACGAAAATTCTGTTTAGAAAAAGTCCTTAAAATCCATTCCAAATCATCAACGTCTTATGGAGGTTCGAAAAGTAGGACAAACGGTATTTATCGTCGAGTAATTTCTTTCAAGGCCTCTTTGAAAATAAGTACCGAGTTTACTGGCGCTGGTATATTGACTTTTATTCTAACTAAGTATTATTTAAATACAACTTAATTACTGATTACGGATGCTGTATTTTTTATAAGATGAAGTGTTGTTAGACGTCTCCCACTATTCGTATATAAGTCTAAAAATCATCATATAAAAAATTAAGATCTATTCACCCATTTCAGCAGACTTCCAATTAAATTATTCTGTTATTAGTAACATTAATTTTTTATATCATAAATAATACTCGCTTTCCCCTAAATACTTTATACCTATCACTGCCACATATTTACTACATGAATCAAAATATAACCTGAATTCACATCTCCATAATGACTACAAATAACAAATAACAAGTTAATATGCACGTTATATTTATAATACAAGTTAACTACCAGAAATATATTTATCGATCCTGTTCAAACGAAACATATATATATATATGTACTTTGTGATATATTTCCATTCTATGTAGGTCAGGCGCGAACGAACACCCTATAATTTTATTATACCATATTTCTTCAAACTGAAATATAATTATCAAAGTATACTTACGCAGATAGATATGAGAAGTCTTTATTAAAGTTTGTGCCTATTTCCATTCTATGGAGGCCAGGCGCGAACACAGACCCCACAATTTTATTATACCGTCCCTATTTAAGTTAAAACATACCTATCAAAGTATTATTATGTACATCTTTATCAAAAACACTTGTAAACGTTTTTTTTTAATTTTTACATTTTTTATTTCCATACTTTGTGGACCAGGCGCATACGCAGACCTCACAATTTTAATGAATCATCATTATGCCAGATCAAACATACCCATTCCTGTGTCTCGATACATTTTCTATCATTATATGTGATGAGTTTTCTATAATAGTCAACCATATAGGAGCCTATTCGTGACCAGACCCCCCACACAGACGTTCAGCTTTATATATATATATATATATATATATATATATATATATATATATATATATATATATATATATATATTCCCCAAAACCTCTGGTTTTGGTGGAGGGGAAACTAAAATTTGCTGCTACGTTTCAAATGATCTGAAATAACAGCAAGGGGAGACTTAATTTCAAATATTTCTCATATGTTATATCTTCCCTCTTTGATTTTGATACATAACGTAAATTTAACAGAGCATAAGAATTATTTGATACTGGAGATATTCATAATCGTACTTTATTTCCAAAAGTGAGGAGATATAACATATGAGACATATTTGGAATCAAGTAGTCCCTTGCTGTTATTTTAGATCATTTGAAACCATAGCAGAAAGTTTTAGTCTCCCCTTCACCAAGGACAGAGATTTGGGGGAAATATCAGATATTTTGTAATTCATATGCAAAACTAGGAAAACAAATGACTATGATTGAAACATTAGTAAAGGTGCAGTATCTTTCCACCCCCCAAAAATCGTTTAAAATTAGCACTATAGTAGGTTTTTAAGGGTGCTGAAGACGAAAATAACGTTTAAAATTCCAGGAAACTAGGAGTTTCTAAGATATAAGAAATTATAGTTTCAATACGTGGGAGATCACTTTTCTATATTAATTTTACGTAAAATGAATATCCACTTAACTGGAAGACTAATACAAAATCCACTTAACTTGGAAGACCAATACAAAATCTACCTTAAAAGCTTGTTTTCTATAGGTTTTCGGATGTGCTGAAAACGAATATCCATTTAAATTTTCCGCAGATAAGCATTTTTTCGGGTATTAAGCAAGGCAATTCTTTATGTTATAAGTGGTGGCCATTGTTGTACACGAAAGCGCGCATATTTTTGTTTAAGACCTGGAAAATACCTATTTGCGAAAAATTTAATTGAGATATTCGCTTATTAGCACACCCAAAAACCTATAGAAAACGAGTTTTTTAAAGGTAGGTTTGTGTTGGTCTATCAGGCCACAATTAACACCATACCTCAAAAAATAACAGACCCCTCCCAAAAAAAGGTAGCCATAAAGTAGGTGCTCATTTTACGTTACATTAATATAGAAAAATAATCCCCCACTTTTTTAAATTATAATTTCTTTATATCTTAAAAACTACTCGTTTCCTGGAATTTTAAACATTATTTTCGTTTTCAGTAAACGAAAATCTATAATAGTGATAATTTTAAAGGATTTTTTTGGGGCGGAAAAATATTGCTCCTTTACCGAAACATTTTATAGCTATAAAAAAAGTTCCAAACATAGGCTCTGGATGATGGATGATCCCCTTAATGTGCGACGTTAGGGGCAAATTTCTCCTAGCCCAGTACATAATTCAGGGCATTACCTTTCTAATGCGTCTTCATTTGTTAAATTCTGGCCAGTAGTCACTGAGATTTGGAACTTATAATATTGGCAATAAAAGTGGCATATATATATATATATATATATATATATATATATATATATATATATATATATATATGTCAAGTCATGTCATATGCTACTGGTACTATGTAACCCAGTACTACCTGCTTCATGGTCGGATCACCGGCGACTAAACTGGTTCCCCTACCAGACTTGTTTGGTGAGGAGGGTGGCTAGCCTCCCTGAAAGATTAAAAACAAGACCTTTCAGGGGGCGAATGAACCCTTTTTCGGAATCAACGGCCAACTAGCACCGTGTGTGTTTGTGTGTATGTATGTGTGTGTTGGGGTGGAGAGTGTGGTGTGTTGGGTGTAAGCCGTGGTGGAGGCAACCTTTCTAGGAGAAGCAAATTTCTGATTTAAAAAACCATAAAGCGGGAGACCAGTACTCGCATTAAGCTGGTCTGCAGTTTACCTTGTTGATGGTTATCTTGCTCTTGCTTGTTGCTGGAGCTCAACATTTTGAACAGAGAGAGAGAGAGAGAGAGAGAGAGAGAGAGAGAGAGAGAGAGAGCGAGAGAGACTTAGCTGCCGTACAAAGCTAAGACTCTGTAATATCATCTGTGTATAGATACTCCCTCAGGCATTTGTCTGTTAAAATGGTCTTGTGACGATGGAAGTCATTTTTGAGCTCATGGACTTTAAGTGTCTGAGGAAGTGGCACTCGTCTGACAAGACGTTGCAATCATCATATATATATATATATATATATATATATATATATATATATATATATATATATATGCACTCGTAGCTAAATTGAATATTAAAATGCTCATATATTTGGTTCTATGGGACGAAACTACATGAAAATTTCAGGCTTTTTAAGGATTATAATACTATTCTATAGTTAAAATATTTATGACAATTCGTAAAAAAGAACCTATATTTTCAAAAGAATAAGATATACCTAAATTTGTCTAGATTTGTATATATAGTTTTCTGACAGGCTGGCTTCCGTTTACTGCTGGGATGAATTTTGCTTAGGGTTTTTCTTTGTTTGGTTGTCTCCCCTGCAGACTTGCCAGGTCACTAATTTTTTTTATGTGTGTGTGTGTGTGACCAGGATTTAATTCTAACTCATGCAAACATGCCCTCTAATAAGCATATAAACGTAATTTGGCCAAAGTTAACAGAATTAATTAAAATACACTGACCTTCACATGATCTCATACAGAAACCATTCCATGTATTATGGAAATAAAAACCTTTTAATGACTCATTTGCTTGATTAAATACCCAGGGTTTCCCGAAAATGTATAAAATACGCTTCCGTTAGATATCAAGCGCGACTTTTAACCTTAAAAACACTCTCTTGTGTAATAAACCACAACATAATAAATAGGCACCTTTAAATAAATATAAATATAACGCATAAATCCTTTAATAGCGCTAACACATCCCTAGTCTGCAAATGTATTAATCTATGTATCTATCTGTGAGTTCGTATCCCATGGACTCAAAAACAACTGAGTCGATTTTATTTTATTTCACAGGAAAGTACTTTATGTGCCAGGCAGTATCCTTAGATAGGCTTTCGGTCAGAAAGTCTTCGGTAATTATCAATAATCGATAATCGAAATAATCCGATGAAAGAAGGAACATGCGATTTTGGTTAAAATTCACACCTTACACAACCTAACATGACAATAAATGTATCTATTTAAAGCATAATTTTACTTTAAGCTTAAAATTTAAATTCAAGCCATTATTGCCGCACAAGCAGAAAGGCCAGGTATATAAAACCAGCAATAGGTTCGTTGATATGACGTCTGAAATGAATGTTTCTGTATAGAACACAATTGAAGCATGTACTTAAAATTTGCATTTTAAACTTTAATGAAAACTATTATATAAAACAATTTTATAAAATCAACATTAGGTTCTCTACAGTGTAATGTAGACTACAATATATTTGGAACTTAGTCGCTGCGAGATGCATGTGAAGCTTCTCCCAGGTATTGCGATGGGTCCCCAATTAGAGCAGGCAATAGATCGATTTGATTGAAAAATGGTCTATTTCATCGATGACAATAAAAAATGGGAGTGTGAAACATTCGTTATATCATTATTCAATCTAGGGCAACGTTGGTTCTCCCTGCTAGTTAATATTAATTGGACAAACCCAAACTTAAGACACACCGGTCTAATAAATACAGAAGACGCCATATGAACAGATAAATATACAACATCCGAAATCAGTAATTAAGTTGCATTTAAATAATACTAAGTTATAAGTAAGACAAACACATCCATATAAACAGCTCCAGTAAAGTAGGTACTTAACACCAAAAGGAACACTTCACTTTTCAAACAGTCTTTATTCTGTAAGATGCTGATGATTTGAAATGGGTTGTAATGTTTTATTGTTTTTGTTTTTTGTTTTTGTTTTTATTTGTCAATGAAATCGTAGCACATCTCTGGAACCTTAAACGTATAGTTTTAAATAATTTGTGTGTGTGTACATATATATATATATATATATATATATATATATATATATATATATATATATATATATATATACAAAAAACAAACAAACATTATATATTCATATATACATAGTTAATACAAATTCCTTTTTCGTTAGATTTTAATCGTTGTATCCATTTGAACAAAGCTCGGATATGGCTATCTCTCGCTTCTAAATGGATCATTATGAATTTTAGAATATGTATTCTCGGCAAGACGATGAGTACCTTGAACACATTATCTATATATCTATTAAAGGGAAAGTGTCTGTCTGTCTGTCTATATTTCCGTACACAATAACTCCGTCAACTTTCAGTCTACAGACTCGAAATTTGATATACAGTGAGATTTGGGAAAATCTTTGTAATCGGTTTTCGGACAGAAATTTGGCTGTTAAGGGGTCAAAGTTCAACGATTTGACCTTTGAGATCTCTACCAAACTCCTCCGACAATTTTCGGTCTAAACACCTGAAATTTTAGATATAGGTTCCTTGGACATTGATCTAACTTAATAACTTGATTTGAGCCCAAAATAATAAATGTTAAGGGGTCATAATAGGGGTCAAAGTTAAAAATTTTTAATCTCTGCGGTCTCTACCAAATTACTAAAGACAATTTCTGGTGTAAACATTTGAAATTTTACATAAAGAGTATTCAGAGACAGAGCAAGCGTTTTAATCGGTTTGGGTCGAAAGTCATCCCCTCTTTTCAATTGTATAGCCTTAATCTAAACCCATTTCATTTCTGGTTTGGCGGTGGTCGTAACAGCAAAGACGTCAGGGTTTTTTCCCCGTTGTTTTCCTCCTGCCTTCCTACTACCAATTTTTTTTGTTTAACACACACCTCCAAACACCCGGGCAACGCCGGGCACCCATACTAGTTTTTAAAATAGATTTCAACAATTAGGGAATGCATATATATAAAATTATGTATATGTTTATATATTTTTTATTGTATCGGGTAAACGCCTAAACTAATGGACCGATTATTGTAACTTTTAGAATATATATCTATACTCGGCTCACAATGAGTAACATTTGCATATTATAATTTTCAAACGTTACTATTTAGAAGGCGGGTCCACTCAAACTCGCAGCCTCTCACCAAAACTTTTAAATTAAGTTAAATACACAAATGTAAGAAAGAAAATAATTTTTCTACATGAAATTTTTAGTTATATCACGTAATATATTTATAAAAATGCTTAGTAGTACAACGGCTGTAGGTGGAGGCAATAAAATTTCTCTCACATACCTATTACACATAGCATATATTGCTGCCCTCTCCTACTTCTACTATATACATAAACATACACAAATATATACATATAAATTTAGGTTATATGTATATGTTTACATGTTCAGGTATCATTCTCAAACTAATTAATGGAAAATTATTAAACTGCTAGGCGTAAGTGGTTGTTATATAGGCTATATTTAACGTACTTTATTTTATGCAACGTAAAAAAGCTTGGAAGTCTTTGGTGAAAATCCAGATACTTTCGAGTTTTCTGTTAATTTTACAGTTCACATATTTTGTGAGTATTTTAAATGGTTTAAAATAATATGGACACTATCTCTAATTTGAAACTAGTAATGTATCAGATTTGTATTGGATTTGATCCATAGCTATAAGACACGAATTAAGCAGCATTTTCTGAATTTCAATTTCTTTTTAAGACCTCTAATGCTTAAAAGTCTTACATAAAAAATATAATCAAGTAACGTATTTTGATCAAAATTGTTATAAGAATTCTTACATAAAAGCTTCAGTAAAATATATGTTCATTCTTATTTATTTTTGTTCACGTCAAAACAAGGCATATTGCTAATAAAGCGACCAGGGCCAGACTCGTAAAATGTGAATTGAGAGCGAGTTTAGTTACATTACATTTACATTTTTATATGATAGTATGGCCGAGGAAACAGTGAACAAGAAAGGAATTTCCGAGGAAAGCAAAACAATATTTCCGAATATGGGATCTTCTACAATTAAGAAGTGTGATGTTAGTGTTAGTCGAGTTTTCTGGGGTATTTACATTGATGAAATAAAAGTGCAGTAAGGTCACTGGCGCACATTTCGTTAAAATACTTAGAAAAACAAGAACAGTGATGCAACTAGAGGGCGTGTGTTTGAGGTCGAATTTTAGGATACAGTGCGGGACTTATTAAGTTAAAAAGATTTGTAGGCTATCTAAGAGAATGGGTTAATTTCATCATGTAATACAAAGGGATTTGCATGTAAACTAGTTACTCAGTTTGAATGACCCAGCTAGAAGGAATAATGGATCTATAGTTACGAAAATAATCTATCTCTTTCTTTCTTCTCTCTCTCTCTCTCTCTCTCTCTCTCTCTATATATATATATATATATATATATATATATATGTGTGTGTGTGTGTGTGTATGTATATGTGTGTGTTTTAATGTGTTTCTGTGTGAAAGTTTTTTATGAGCAAACTTTTACGATCCCGCTTAAAGTGCAGCCTCCCGTTTCCACAACAAACTAAATGGTGCTTGGTAAACATCACGAATCTTTGACTTTTATCAGTTCCGCCTCTGTGTATTGCCGATGTTGCATCATGTAACCATTGCAGGGATAAATGTAACGACTCGCACGGAACCTCACACATATTAGTCGTTGATACTTGTAAATTTAAGTCTATCAGTTTTGACGTGACTTACAGTTCAAGATATCTTTTGGCTTCTCTCATTAAAATTTGAGAAACAGAAGACAATCATCACTGAACCGGGATGGAGAACTTAGCATAATCTGTGCACTATCACCCAGATTAGTCACGCAGTCACAATAGGTCTGAGATAGCAGCGTCTTAAGCAAAGATAAGCTTTGATTCTATAAGGATGTCCAACGGAAATATCTTTATAATATAGCTTGTACTGTCACACTTATGCGTTAAATTGCCTCATCATCGACTATGCCATAGTTTTTATTTATCCTCATTAGTGTTGGGACGATGAATCGAAATAAAAAAAATCGGAATGAGGAGAGGAATATCAGAATCAGTACCAGAATAAAAAACAAATATGCCTATTTTCCGATGCTAAAAACAATTCTCTAAATTTTGTTTGTTCGTTTTTTTTGTTTATAACTTTATTTTCCAATGCTAGTACTAATGATATAATGATAAATATTCATTGATTTTAAACTACATGTAAAAATAAACTATAGATCACTCACTACGATAAATAGCGAAAAATATTAGAATCATCCTATAACTAGTCCTCATATACATATTACCCCCACATACATGAAATAAATAGGCACTCTTATCATTTTATCATTAATAAGGAAGAGTATTGCCAGAGGATCCTGATCTACCTAGACGAAATAATATTGATTATGTTCCCTTTTTGTAAAATCAGTGATTTAATAGTGGAAAGTGGAATATCAGGCTTTGAAGCGATCCTGAAGTTTGCAACAATGTGATGCTCATTAAGTCCACCTTCAGATTAACTTGACCCCTATGAAATACTATGAATTCTAATTCTCGTTGAACCGTATCATACTTAAATAAATACTTGATAAATTTATTGACACAGGAAACAAAAAATATCAACAAGTGTAAAATATCTATATTTCAAACGTTTACTGCTGATTTGTATATCAGCGAAAGAAGCAAAATCATTAAACGTAGATGTATCTTTTTTTTTGTGCGGTGTCTATATAATTTCTCCCGTGTCTGTAGAAGTATAAAGCAAACATGCAAGTACGTATTGTTCGCATGTGCGTCCACATATACGTTGCTAAGGGTTGATGTATGTACCTCCCTTTCACCGCAGAACGATTTGACACAAGTTCAGTAGATAAGAATTAAAACAAAAATAACGCATAAGAGGGTGTGAATTGTGGCTTATAAAAACACGCTTGAACAACACCGTCACGGTAACATTTGTGCGAATATCTTGTTGAAATATAAAAACTAAGTAGCCTTTTAAAGTTTTGACAATTCAACTTTCGATTATGCTTTACTGTCCCCATTCCTTCAAAAAGGTGATCAAAATGTCAAATACATCTCAAACAAATGTTATTAAAGGTAAGATAAGTTACTTTTAAACCTACCTGGACAATTCTTTAGTAGTTTTACTCACTTTGAAACGTTTAATAGAAAAAACGAAAAAATAAAACAAATGTGTCTAGCGTTTACGTGAGAGCAAAAATGGTCGCTTGGTTCGTAAAATGCAAAACGTTGAAAATGACTTAAAACTAAAAAATTATACTAAATACTGTTTGAAGCCCACCCAGTCTATGTTACGGTGACATATATTGAGTGGGTTCCTAACAGTATTTTGTATAATTTTCTCTTCATCTATTATATACAAGATTTTAATAAAGACACTGCGAAATTTTCATCTACAATTTTTCCTTGGGACATTAAAAAAAAAATCTGCTATTTTTTCCTAAATTCATATATATGCAGTGCCTGGTAAAAATGACAACGGAAAAATGTCAGAGATGTATTAATAGGAAAAGTGGCAAAAGTGAATAGATAGGAAAATTTGCCTTTCGATATCGGACATTAGGACCGTTTGAGAAGAGCGTAGTTAAAACCCTTCCCTCTAAAAGCTAATCCCACCAATATTTGAAAATATGTTTTTGATAGATATTTAGATTGATGGGGATAGTGGTTAGGCTATCTCTAATCTCATTTGGAAAAAAAGAAACTAAGTTCTAACCCCTAGTATTTTAAAATATATATTTTTTTAATTTTCGATGTTGATTTTTTTTCGGGGGGCACGGAGGCGTTCGGTCCCTACTTTTATAGTTTTAAATAGAAGCTAGGCGCTCACCCACTCATGTTTTTATATAATTATTTTTTAACAAGTATTTATTCGATCAGTAAAAATAATGGTTTATATGGCAATGTTGATTTAATCTCTATTTATAAAATTATTTGGATACTAGCAGGTCGCCCGGCATTTCCCGGTCCTAAAATCCGCTTAAATATGATATTTTAATTTAAGATTTCGTATTTACTATTATAGAGCAAATTCTCTATTGATTATTATATCGTACCCAATATATATAATCATGATTTCCAAAGTTTAAAAAAAAATGACTTTAGCTGGAATCGAAACAAAAATTAAATGTACTAACCTTAGTTGCTATTTACCGCCTATTACTTCATCATTATAGTCTGAGTTATCACTAGATCGATGAAAAAAATCTAAAAGTTAATCGATTTACTTCTGCCAAGTTCAAATGTTTTTTTTCTTCAAATTATACTCCTTAGCAACTATTATTACAAGCTAAAAACTAAATCAAATATGTTCTCGAGGTCCAAATACCTTTTATATCACGTTTCCAATTTGTAGACCAAATATTCAGAGAGGAGTTTGGCACTGACAAGTTCACTTGTATATATATATATATATATATATATATATATATATATATATATATATATATATATATATATATATATATGTATATATATATGTATATATATATATATATATATATATATATATATGTAGAAATACGTGTCCTTGTGCTAGAACGTTTTCATCCTAAATTATACGTAGTTATGCATAATGTAGAAAAATGCTTAAAAATAAGCATAGTAGTTAAATTAAACCAATAATCTAATGAGAAATCATAAAATGAAAAATTAATTAATGAACGATAGTTTTTTAAAGGAATATGCAAATTAGTTAACCTTCGTGCAGTAGCTCGCATATGTATGACTGAATATATTATGAAGTTCGTTTTAATAATTTTCAAATAGAAAAAATAGGCTTTTAATATTAATGTCAGAGCATATTATTTTGAAAAACGAGCGTTCATTAATTAATTATTCATTTTTACGGTTTCTTATTAGATGATTGGTGTTTCCTTATCGTTTATACGTGTATGGCAATGGATAAGACGACACAATGAATAATAGGAAAACATAACACATGCAGAGAGTTCTATTGCATGCTCCTTTATTCAGGGGCAAACTACAATGATACTGATCAAGGCGGTGTAGATCCTAATTAGATCTTCATGCAACATTTTTTTCCTTTTTCTGAAAAAAAAAGTACATAAAAATAAGAATAAAAAAAGACCTAATAAAAAGTAACAGATAAAAATAAAATAGTGACTTAGATATTCATTGGGCTAATTACTTTCTTGTCTTCTATAGATTATTCCGCCCTTTTCACTTTGAACTCAATTTAAGATGTATAGTCCTTGAACCTAGTAAGATTTCTTACTAGTCTTCTCGACCGTATCATCCTCACCCCTTCTGGGTTTAGTTTGCTTGGAGATAGTGTCGGGCTCACTTTTTCTCTTCTATCATTTTCTTGTTAAGATGTCTGGGGATTAAACGTCACTTTTACGCCTAGTCCCACACTCGCTAGTGCCTAACTTTGGAATTGGTATGGCTGGTAGATTTGTGATGGTAATGGAGGTGTTTCTGCTGTTTTTCAAATCCATCCTATTCCGTCGATGCAGCCTTCTTTTAATTTTGACATTGTATGATATCACCTTCAGTCTTTGCCACATGATGGCTTTCTACCATTTTTTCAAACCTATTTTGTGTGATTTCATGAATACCACATCTCTGGGGTGCAATGGTTGAAGTGGTTTACTTTGTGATTGAAGTACTGCTCTTGCTTCCTGCGCACCCACTTAATTATTTTGTTAAAATATTTTAATCATTGTGGTTTCAGTAGATCCTCTCTGGTTTGAAGAAGTTTTCTTGTCCTCTGCACATCAGTTTCTGTGCTGGTAATAAAAGAGTTTTATCTAGCTAGGTTTGGATCAGCCTCATCATCCATTACTTCCCGGAAGGGGTTCTTTGCCATCTTTACCGCAGATTTCTACTTTTTCAGTTGCCTTACTATTGTAAGGACTGAGAAGTATGTGTGTCTGTAAAACATCACTTTGTTGCAAATGTGGAAAATTCCTGTCTACCGAACTGGAGTCCATTATCAGTGACTACATGATCTAGTATCCTATGTTGTGCACAATGGTATTTAAGTTTATTGATCACCGTCTTCTCCTGTGTAGTTGAAAGATGATCACTTTCCTAGAAATTGCTCATGTAAATCGACTGTGCAGAGATAGTCCCAATCTACAAACTTGAAAAGATCTACTCCTACTTTTTCTCAGGGTTTCTGGGGAATCTCATGGACCATTAAAAGCTCTACCAGATTGGCTACCTCATATTTTCTAAATGTAGATCATTTTGAAACATAGTCTCTGTTGTCACTGTTCATATTTGGGCAGTACAAACATTCTCTTGCTCTTCTGCAACATCCTTCGACTCCTAAGTGAGTGGAATACAATCTTTCTTTTAACATAGCCGGCTGGGTAATTAGCCTCAGTACTTGATTTTCCCTGAAAATTAACCCTATCCTTTATAGTCATTTCATTTCGCATGTTAAAATATGGTCTCATCTCTGAGGCAAGACGTAATTTGTCTTCCGATCATCCTTCCGCAATTATCTGCGTCAACAGTTGCATGCTTCTATCTTCCTTTGTGGCTGAGCGCAATTCAAACAACCTTCCTTGTCAAGAATATATTCAGTTTCTCTGTCATCAACATCATCTATGTATTCACTATTCACTCTATGGAAGTATGCCCTGATAGTGTGTCTGCAAGGAACATCTTCTTGCCAGGATGGTACAGAACTATAACATTGTAAACTTTGGCAAATAACAAATATGATCCTGAACAGAAGTGTGCGTTCTAGCCCAACCATTATCAATGGACCAGAGGTCATTTCGTCAGCACCAGACAAGGCCAAACTATCTGCAAATAACTTTGCAGCTAATTCTACCCTATGCGACGAAGGCCATCAACTTCCCATATTTCCTCCTATAACACAGAACACGCTAGGTAACATACAAATATCCGTGCATGAGGTCGCCAAGCTAATCAAGAACCTTGATTCCAGTAAAGCAACTGGCCCCGATGGCATCCCAGTTATAGTGTTAAAAAAGCTTCAACCAGAACTTGCTCCCATACTTATGAAACTGTTTAAGGGCTGCCTTAAGGAGAAGTGCTTTCCGACTCCCTGGAAAACCTCATCAGTTTGCCCTGTATTTAAGAACTCAGGTGATAAGTCATCTCCCTCTCAGTACAGACCAATAAGTCTCCTGTGTGTTATGAGTAAGTTGCTGGAATCCATATTAAATAGAGAAATAGTCAACCACCTCAGCAGAAACAACCTTCTTAGTGACACACAATATGGTTTCCGTTCTGCAAGATCTACCGCAGATGTGCTAACGGTTATATCTCACAGGATTAGTGAATCTCTTGACAAAGGCTTCTTTTCTAGGGCAATTGCTCTTGACATATCAAAGGCCTTCGATAAGGTATGGCATAAGGGTCTACTTCACAAGATTTCCAGCTACGGTATAACTGGAAATGTTTTCTCAATCATTAAATCATTTCTCCCCGATAGGCTCATAAGAGTAGTGGTCGATGGACAAAAATCAGAGGCCTGCAGTATTAATGCTGGAGTCCCTCAAGGGTCAATCCTGGGCCCAACTCTCTTCCTGATCTACATCAATGACCGCCCTAAACACATACTTAAATCATTCGTTGACATCTATGCTGATGACACGACCATCTACGGCAACACATCAAAGGCTGTAAATGACAAAGTTCTCTCTGATTCTCTCTCCTCTGATCTCAAGCGCGTGGTTCAGTTGGGGAAGACGTGGCTGGTTACCTTTAATGCATCTAAAACCAAACTCCTATCCTTACATCATTAACGCTCTGATCCCTATCTGGCATCAATTGGGATGGATGGCTCTCGTCTGGGAGAGGCCCCGTGTTTTGACAAGCTTCTGGGTTTGATCTTTACTCCTGATCTGAAATGGAACACGTACACCAAGTCTGTTGCCAAGGTCGCTGGAAAGATGGTGGTATCCTTCTACCGCTCCAGAAGATATCTCACTACTGATGCAATTCTCTATCTATATAAAAGCCAAGTACGTCCAAGGATGGAATACTGCTGCCATATCTGGGCAGGAGCTGCTAAAAACAGCCTTTCCTGCCTTAATAGAGTACAAAATAGACTTCGTGGCTTAGTGGGGGATGTCCTTTTCTCTACCCTGCAACCTCTCTCCCACAGAAGAGACGTTGCGAGTCTATCCTTGTTTTATCGTTATTTCTATGGCATGTGCTCGTCTGAACTTCAATCTCTGATCCCCCCTCGCCAATCTTTCACGAAAAACACCCGTCTAGCTGAATCCACTATGACAAATTTCCCCCACTCTTTATCTGTGCCTAAATCAAAACGTAGATTCCATGAAAAAAGCTTCTTTCTTAGAACTGCACGGCTGTGGAACTCTATTCCATCTGCCTGCTTCCCACCTGACTACAACTTGGATGTCTTCAAGTCCAACGTAAACAAATTCCTTATGAACCGCCCCCTTAAGTAAATACTTCATCAAATCTTCACACTAACGTACTGTACTTGCAATAACCCTTATCCCTGAGTGGCTTCCAGGCCTTTATAAGTGGTGACCACCGTGTAAAAAAACAAAAAAAACTTAAGTATCAGCATATGTTGCAGTCGCTTTGAACATTTCACATATTTTTTTACATTATTGCTTCCAATGGCCTATGATTGGTCAGCACTGTGACCAATGCATACTGGTGAAATCATTTACATGTGTATAATATTACTAACAGTATTTTAATATGTGCATATCTAGTCTATGTGTATGTAAATAATATATAAACTAAATGTTGATATAAACTAAATGTTGACTTTGTAGCAATGCAGCTCTTATGCCTTTTTAATTTGTATCACACTAAATGACCTACTTTTTGTAATCATAGTATCTCAATACTGATGCTTCACTTACTAGTTTTTTTTAATTGTTTCAAAACCCTCTTCATGGATCCGCGACCATGCCCATGGCACGCCTGCATATCTCTTATGGCTTTTATTTTTCAGAGTCAAGACGTAAACATTCACTAGTTTTCATGTGTTCCAGAAATGATGTAGATGTTTGTCGCAGATTGATTTTTTCCACGCCCAGTCGCATCCCACAATCTCCGCAAAAAGTTTTTCTGTTATCAAAGTTCCATTTTTACTTATTTATTCACTTTGGCCATTTTTACCGGTGCCATTTTTACCGCTGCCAGTTTTTCCGGTGCCATTTTTACCGCTGCCAGTTTTACCAAGGCCTTTTGCATTCACCATAATACCACATTTACTAAAGAGTTTATGCTATTTAAAATATCCCCCAAATCTTTTCATTTCATTCATGGCTCTAAAGCGACACTATGATTCTAACTCGAAGAACAAAATCAATATTTGTGTCATTATTAAGATAAATGTTTATATTAAAAGGAGATATTTAGAAAATCTTTAAAAAGGTGCTCGGTAAAAATGTTAACGGTAAAAATGGCATCGGTAAAAATGGCACCAGTAAAAATACCACTGGTAAAAATAGTACCAGTAAATAACTAGGTAAAAATGGCACTTTGTCAACGGAAAAGTAGGACCGTTTGAGAAGTGCGGGCTAAGCTCCTATTCCCATGGTTTAAAATATGGCTATTTCCCTGACGCTTTATTTTGAAAAAGTTGGTTTGGTTATGTTCAAATTCTGTAGAAGCACCGAAAAAAGAATTACAACGTTTTCTTTAATAACATAATAATATGAAAAAGTCTAAATAAAATTTTACCACTGCCATATTTATTAAGATTACTCTATAAATCTTAAAAATTGAAACTTAATTCAATGCTTAAATAATAACATTATTATTTAGTAAACCATCCTTAACATGAAGAGGAATGTTTTTGTTAAGTATTCTGCACTTTCACCGAACAATTTAATAAATAAACTTGGGAACTTGAAACCCCTGTTGGAAGTTATTCCTGATGAAGTTTAATATCAGCAAAAGGATCTGACCAAACACCGTTTGCTGGTAATTTCAATTTGGTACTCTTCTGGCTTGTTAATATTAATGAAATTATCAATTCATTTTATTGGTATTGCTTGTTTATGTTTTTCCCAATTCGCAATTATTCAATTTATATTTTTTATATGATGGCTTAAATTAAAGTTTGAAATGCAAAAGTCAAGTATTATATTTCAATTGTGCTTTAAACAGAAACTCATTTCATATTAAAGAACCTACTATTGATTGAAATGTACATGTTATCCTCACCGTGATCTCTGAACGTATATACCAATCACTGGACAAAGCGGGGGAAGGCAGAGCGGTAGCTCTAGATATATCTAAGGCTTTTGACAGGGTATGGCATGAGGGTCTCCTCAGTAAAATCAGATCATACGGTATCACTGGTAGAATACTTAACATAATTAAATCCTTCTTAGATAAGAGAAAAATCCAGGTAGTCCTCGACGATCGCACATCTAAACAATATGATATAAATGCGGGAGTGCCCCAGGGTTCTATCCTTGGACCTCTATTGTTCCTGATATTCATAAATGACCTGCCCGACAACATTGCCTCTGAGATGGGTATATATGCTGATGACACTACACTCTATGGCAGACACGACAGGAAGACGAATGAACACATTTCTAAAGAAATGGCAGAAACACTAGAGGAAGACCTCCAATCTGTAGTGGAACGGGGACAAAAGTGGTTGGTCGCGTTCAATGCTGCCAAGACTAAACTAGTTTCATTCAATAATTACAAGAAACCCTCTCTACCACCAATAGCAATGGCCAACGACTCTTTATCTGAGAGTACATCTTTCAAACTCCTTGGCCTAACGTTCACAGGAAACATGAGTTGGAACAATTACATTGAAGGCATTGCCAGGGCCGCTGCAAGAAAGGTAGGCTCTCTCTACCGTGCTAGAAAACTACTAACACCCGAAAGTATCCTGTACCTCTATAAGGCCACCATTCGCCCATGTATGGAGTATTGCTGCCACATCTGGGCTGGTGCATCTGCTACTAGTCTCTCGCTCCTTGACAAGGTTCAAAAGAGAGTTGCAAACCTGATAGGCCCTGAACTGGCATCTAAGCTTCAGCCTCTGTCCCATCGACGAAATGTTGCATCCCTCTGCCTTTTCTACAAGTATTTTAGTGGTGAATGCTCTGATGAACTGCAATCACTTGTGCCCCCACGACGCGAGCACCCTCGACAAACCCGACAGGCTACTAGATCCCACCCCCACACTGTAGAGGTCCCTAGATGTAAAAGATCTTTTTACTCCAATAGTTTCTTCCCCAGAACCGCAAGACTCTGGAATTCCATTCCAGGTCCCTGCTTCCCCAACAGTACTGACGTGCAGAAGTTCAAGTGTAACGTGAACCGACACCTTGCTGCCCAAATCCCTACATAGTACCCCAGTAGTTGTTGCCCCTGATAGTAGCCCCATACACCAAAGTGGCAATTTGCCTTGTTTGGGGTGAAAATGTAATAAAAAAAAAAAAAAATGTAGATGTCTGTTTTCTGCGATTTTTATGTTACTTTTATGTAAGCCCACTCTATTGCTGAGGTTTTTAGTGGCGCCTATATAGGATTGGTTGCTTGCTGTGTATTTTAGTGCATGCACTACATTTCTGGAGGTGCGGTATGGGTTATTTTTTATTTTGAATATTTGTGGTGGGTTTTGAATGTGTATATGTTTCCCTTTATTATGTCACATACTTCACATCGTTGTTTGTTGCATTTTGTAACACTTTTGTAGTATGTTGATAGAGTTTGGAGGAGGTTAGAATGTGTTTAACGTTTTTGAGTTGACGTTTGCCATTTATTATTTTTGTTGTTTTAAGTATGTTGTTTAGTTTATCGTTTTGGCTCAGTGAGACAAAGGTTTTGTTATTTCTGTCTAGTTATGGGTTGTTTGTATCGTGCATAGAACGTATGCTAAAATTTGCTTTTGTCCCGTTTTTGTTGTTTCTTAGTTGGTCTACTGGCATTTTCTCTGCCAGTTCGATACCTTTAAGTATTACCTGTGGTTGGTATACTTTTTTCCTCAAGGGTATTCCTATATATACTAGCACAGCCCGTGTACCGGTGTTGCTTGGTGGAAATATTAAACAAAGCCAGAACAGATTAGGCAAAGGACTCCCCATCTGAAAACAAATTAAATTACGGTTGTTTATGAGGTCTACTGTCAGCCCTGAAAATATTAAGTTCTGGCGGCCGTG
Organism: Euprymna scolopes; assembly: GCF_053919585.1. Taxonomy (NCBI): domain Eukaryota; kingdom Metazoa; phylum Mollusca; class Cephalopoda; order Sepiida; family Sepiolidae; genus Euprymna; species Euprymna scolopes. The sequence continues at coordinate 155,173,352 of NC_136484.1, read as the reverse complement.
ATCAAAATGAAATCATCTGACTTCCATTCTCACCCATTGTCTGGAAGTAGCAGTTAGCGAAAACCACTAGCTGTCATCATTAGCACTGATGGTCACTGTCGATTAGTGTTGGATTATGGCGATTACTTGCGGATATTGGCGTTTATTGGTAGGCCTTGACTGTCTTTGCAACTAGCAGTCATTGGCGGCTATAGCGATTAGTTCTGCTTTGAGGCAATTACTTGCGTTTATTAGTAGACACTGGCTGTCTTTACAACTGTCACTATCGGTTCCCGGCGTGTATTGTCGCCCATTACCAGTATTGGTCTCCATGGGCCTGCTCCGAAATGAAATTATCTGTTTTCAATGGAGAGCACTGGTGGCCATTAGTATTTTAAAACGGTTACTTGCATTTACTGGCAGACAGTGGCTTCCTCTGCAACTACCGGCTATTTTCGGTCACTCTTTATGATGATTAATGCTGGGCCCCACTGGACTGCCCTAATTGAAATTTAGTGTCTTCAATTATCGTGCACTATTAGTCACTGGCGATTGTGATTTGCGCTAACTGGTACTCACTGCTCTTTTCAGATGGTAACTATCACTTTTTGACTGGGGAAGGTACTGGCAAGCAAATCTTCAATTATCTTGCACTGTTATCCAGTGTTGTGCACTGTTATCTAGTGGCGGGTCCTGTCATCCAGTAGCGGGCACCGTTGGTCACTAGCGGTTATAACTGTGATTAGTGGTAACTGCTAATCAATTCTCTTTTCAGGTGGTTACTCCCAGAGCAGGCATCGGCGGTACTTGGCAGACAAATCACCTGTCTTCAATTGTCGGGAACTATCATTCAGTGATGGGTGCCGTTATCCATGATGGTCACTGCTCTTCACGACATTGGCGAATAGTGGCGGGAATGCTGACTATTTTTTAGCTCTGATGTTCAAGTTAAATTTACCTATATACACTGTTAGTTTAAAGTACAAGACGGCTACAATAACGAAAACAAAAAGGTGTTTATATGTCATTTCTGATATCCGAGTCTTTTATTAAGGCAAAAATAAACGTATCAAGGTATGTATTAGCGTGCGACGGTCGTTAGAATCGAAGTTATCGTTTTTTGTCAACACCATATTGTTTAATTGTCGCTAGCATTTTGTAGCTGTTCCAAATTCCCGTAATTCGACATTTCCTTAATCTGATAAATGTATGTTGATATCAAATCTAATTGTTTGAGATTGAATAGTGAATTGTGACAAAAGGGGTCCATATGTTAATTTGAGTAACTGGAAGAACGAATATTGAATGTACGGAAACAAAGAAAGTAAACACGGACGTATCGGATATGAAAAGATGTGGAAAATAAATGTTTCCGGTGTCGTCTAGGAGAGTGAGAGAAGAAAATAATGAGTGATTAAATATCGTGCTTCCACCTGTAAATATGTTTGGAAAAGTGACTCTTCTAAGAATTATTATTGGAATTCATGATAATAAAGAAAGTCAACTAACAATACTCGCAAAACCTACATCAGGTATTGGCTAGAAGTTTGACTATATATGTGACGAACGTGTTTTGATTGCTACAATGTTTTTAATGCTCATCTACATAAACAAACGATATATATATATATATACATATATATATATATATATATATATATATATATATATATATATATATATATCTCACTTAATTAATAAGTCAATGCTATAGTAAAGACAAACTCGGTAAAAAAAAGAAGAAATTATGCTAATTTATTTAGAGGATATGAAAACTTTATTTCAAAATCATTTCCACCGTGTTATAAATCCAGACTTATTGCATGTCCAATTATTGCATATATTAAAAAAAAAAAAAACCATATAAATAATTAGATTTATTGAATTAAACCTAAAACTCTACGATTCTCAATTTATTGATGGTTTTCCTTCACGACGGTTAAAACTTATTTCAACGCATCCTTACGGTGAATATGACTTAAATTCTTTCCCGAAGCTGTACTTACAACTGCACATTTCCTTTTCAGTTTTTCCGCTTTTCACCTTGTACGTTATATATGCTATTATTTTTACGTTATATCTGTTAATATTTTATTTCCATCATATTTGTTTGAAACGCGTATTCAATTGTTAACATTAATACCTCAAAAACGATACACATGCAAAGAAATATTGTCGCGCCGCCAAATGGAAAACTTTTCACTAAGTGACCCCCCCTCCCTCTAATTCAGTCCACCGACTCCCTACTAAATAGATAGCATCTTGGTACCACAAGTGCCATTTGACCGTACGGGGCCAAGAGAAACGACCACCATGCTTTTTAGCCTCGAGTATCCAAGAAAAAAAAACCCAAAGCTAAGTAAAATTCCTAACTGTTTCGCATATAATTTAAAGCTAATATTCTTTACATTTCCAGGCATATTGTAACCGATAACTTTTCTCCACTTAAATAGACCATTTCGCAGTTTACAATGCCATCTCACTTAATTAATAAGTCAATGCTATAGTAAAGACAAACTCGGTAAAAAAAAGAAGAAATTATGCTAATTTATTTAGAGGATATGAAAACTTTATTTAAGTACGATACTTAATCAGCCATCGAAAGGCAATTTTTTTTTTTTTTTTTCAGAAAAAAATAAAATGTTAATAAGACATCAGTGACCCCCCCCTTCCTTGTACACTGCCATTTCCTTTCCGGATCCCTGCTCCGAACTTATGCTCTTGATCCATCATCTCATCTAAAGATGAGGGGCTCTTATGCCATACACAACAATTTATCAGTCTGTACTATTGTCTATAAACTGATATCATCAACAATTAGATAAGCTGTTTTTAAATTTCCTCTCTTGACAAAATTGCAAACCGAAATACAAACGGATTTTCCTTTGCGATAGAGGATAGAACTGAAGCAGTATACTTAATATGTACAATACGTGTGTACTAAACTAAACCACCTTTGCTACCTATATACAATCGCCTATACTGAATCCTCATCAGCTCAAAACTCTCTGTATCCCCAGACTCTTAATTTCTCAAATCTTATATCACCAAGACATCCTTCTTAATTGATACAAGAATCCTCCTGAGCAGTTCAACATCCAGTGATCATATATCTAATCCTCATGAAATTGCTTATATCACCCCGAATATTACCTTAAATCTTCATTCTATCCCTAAGCTAAGTAGAACACCTAATAATACTCTAGTCAACTACTTTTAAAATTAGATAAACCCACTTTCAATATTAGAAGTACATCGTCCCTCACCTTGACTACGGACTTGTACAATAAGCCATGAAACTATTGTACCAAAAATTCCTCTCAAAACTGCAAAATACTGCTGCTTGTATACTAAGTACCTCCTATAGATACTTTACCTCCAAGATGACTGCCTTGTCTGTTTTGCATGACAAACCTTATTATTTTTTACTTAAATTCTCTTTCTCCTGATCACTAACAAATCAAAACTGCTCTATTTCCTAAGTTGCCACTAAACCTAATCCGTCTCACGTAACTTAGAGGGGCCCTTGCTCTCCGCCCTTGACCCTAACAAACTCGTAAATCGATACCCATTAATACCTAAAATTTCCTAGGCATGCTCCTGATTATAACTCCTAACCCATAACCCAGCTTCTAAGTAAATACTTACTAGCCATAGTCTAATACATTGACTTAAAGTAATCTATAATGAACAGTAACTATTAATATCTCTTTATTAAGAGATAGTATTGCAATAATTATTACACAAACTAAACCGGTACTCATGGAAATAAAAACTTCCGGATATTAAGAGAAAGGCGAAGTCATTCTCCTTCGTTGTAGTCTAAAGGCAACTTACTCAAATGACTCAAATTGTCTAAAATTCCATGCATTCGTATACAATACTACTTATCCATCCATCTATACTTTAACTATACTTACAGAATATGCAACAACCTATATCTAACAGGTATAACTGTACTCCATATCAAATGTTCTCTTGTATCTATACTGAGCATATCTTATCTTTCAGTCTTACTAAATGTCCGGTTTGGGCACCAAATCAGAATTTCTAATAGCAAGTAGATCATACTCTAACACTTTATCCTAATCCTAAACCTACTAAACCATATCTAACCATACATTCCTAAACCTACTAAACCATATCTAACCATACATTGCTAAACTTACAAAACTATATCTAACCATACATTAACTCGTCTCTCTCGATCCAATACTGTAGCAAATTTAGCTGCTTCCACTGCATGAATTTTTACCTATACCCTCTCTCAGTAAAAATGAAAATGGAAAGCATAATAATGCCCTTTTTTAACCATGCTTGAGGAGTGAAAATCTTCTGTAGAAGCTAACCTAAATGCCCGATTTTTCCAGGAGATATTAACCTAAATAACCAATAAATATTAACTACCCATGCGGGGTCGCAGAAATACCTGGATTAGGACCCAGGCGCGGGGCGAACCCCCTCGGAGCTGATGGACCCGTAGGTCTTCCCAGGTCATCCGTCTAGGAGAAGGAAAACTCTGAAACTAAACCTAGGGGAGGGAGGCCTCTTCTGTCCTGGACGACAACCTTCCTAGAGCTGGTGACTCAAACAAATCACCGGTTGGCAAACCTAAACTGCTTAAGGAGGAGATAGACTCTGTCTATCGCCCGGCTTTCATACTCCTTCTTTGCCTATTGGCCAGGCGTAGAGGTACTATCACAGGGACTCGTCTGAATCACCCAGTGGTTGACCTTGTTTCCTGACTAGGGCAATGAACGCCGCTTTTCCCCACTCCCGCCACATCCCATCCCCCTAAACTGGACACAGTGGTGTGCTTCAGTGCCATATATGTCGGTGCAGTTGGATTGGGCTGGCTTTGCCTAATGGATTGAGGGTGCCGGATTGACAGTTCCTGGCTGCTGTTTCCAACTGATAGTACAGGAGCCCTAACTCTTTGGTAGCACTTAGAGCGGCTGCTCCATCAACAGTTGTAAAATATCGGGATGTTTGTAGTGCCATGTCGCGCATGGAAAGGGACCCTGCACTCATCCCCGGTGGGCTTTCCTGAGGCCACAATCCTGTGGGTGAGGACAGTTGATGGTCTACTTGTATTGCATGTCTGGTATTCTGCACAACTACTTGTCCAGCACCCCCTCACTCATCCACCCTAACTGAAACTTTTAAATAAAATAAAATGAAATGACAGCTCAAGCAAAAGTTACGTTTAAACCAGGACCAAACTCAAAGAAAACCAACCTGCCTCCTCCCTTGAGGCTTGCATTTACTAATATCCGCGGGCTTAGAACTAACTTAGATGATGTTGAGTCATTTCTCCTTGTAAACACCCCGGATATCTTAGCATTAAGTGAAACTAACCTTCACTCCTCCATTCCCTCTAACCACTTTAACATGCCTGGTTATCTCCCACTCTACCGTAAGGACTCGGACAGACATATGCATGGACTTGAAGTCTATATTCGAAACACCCTCCCCCTAACTAGAGAAATAAAACTAGAATCAGAGGGCCAGGCCTTTATGTGCTTCAGACTAAATATGCAACACAATATTAGCTACTTGTATTTTCTCTACCGCTCTCCCTCAAACCAAGACTGTACCCTAATAAACAAAGTCTCAGACAGCATAGATATAGCACTCTCCCTCGATACTAGCGCACAAATACATGTATTTGGTGACTTCAATGTCCACCACAGTAACTGGCTAGGATTCTCAAATCACACAGACGTAGCTGGTAGCGCAACACATAGCTTCTCTATATCTCATTCCCTATCTCAGTTGGTTACATTTCCGACACGTTTCCCAGACCAGCACTATCAACATGCCTCACTTCTAGATCTCTTTCTGACAACGGTTCCCAGTGACTGTAGAACAAATGCCCACAGCCCACTCGGGAATGCTGATCACGCTGTGATAATGGTAGAAATCAGCCTAAATTCTCGCCCTAAAACTGAAGACCCACTACTCAAAACAACGAGATATTACAAAAAGGCTGATTGGGAAGCAATCAGGGAGCTCATCAGAGATGCCCCATGCCAAAATATCTTTATTCTTCCAGCGGAACAGTGTGCAAATGAGACAACTGAATGGTTCAAAACTGATATTGAAGCACATGTTCCCGCACGGAAATACTATAGCAAGCCCCACTCTCCCCAATGGTTTACTTCTGCTTGTACAGCTGCCATTTGTCAAAGGCAGCGTGCGTTCCGCAGATTCAACCGACATAAGTCCAGCTCAAATAAACAGAAGTTTATAGAAGCTAGAAATAATTGTAAGAGAGTGATAAACACAGCTAAGACAGATTACTCTGAAACCACCAGAAAGCGCATCGAAGCACAGAAATTAGGAACCCGGGATTTTTGGAAAATCTACAACAGCGTAGTTAATAATGGACAGTCAATTATTCCCCCACTAACAAACAATCATGAGGTTGCTTGCACGGCAACTGACAAGGCTAATCTGCTTGCCAGTCGGTTTGCCTCAAACTCCACACTGAACTCGGTACACCACTCACTCCCTGATTTTCCTCTGCGAACAGACGCCACACTTGACGATTTGAAAATCACCCCTTCTCAGGTACATGCTATTATAAGAAACCTAGACACCTCAAAAGCATGTGGATCAGATCTCATCCCGGCTGTGCTATTAAAAAAATGCTCTGCCAAGGTTGCTCCAGTTCTGTCCAAACTTTACAATAAATGCCTTAACGAATCTTGTTTCCCCAACTGCTGGAAAACCGCCTCTGTGGTACCAGTCTTCAAGAATTCTGGTGAAAGAACTGACCCACTAAATTATCGCCCCATTAGCCTCCTCCCGCTTTTCGCCAAAATATTTGAGTCCTTAGTTAATCAAGCCCTAGTCCAGCACCTAACAGCTGCTAAACTCCTGACTGACAAACAATATGGATTCAGGCAAGCCCGTTCAACAGCAGATATCTTAACTGTAGTTTCTGAACGTATATACCGTTCATTGGATAAAACAGGGGAGGGTAGAGCGGTGGCCCTTGATATATCTAAGGCTTTTGACAGGGTATGGCACGATGATCTTCTAAGGAAAATTAGATCATATGGAATCACTGGAAGAATTCATAATGTAATTAAATCCTTCTTAAGTAATAGAAAAATCAAAGTTGTCCTCGACGGACATACATCCAAACAATATGACATAAATGCGGGAGTACCTCAGGTGTCTATCCTTGGACCTCTATTATTCCTGATATTCATAAACGACTTCCCTGATAATATTGTTTTGGAGATGGGTATATTTGCCGATGACACCACTCTCTATAACAGATATGAGGGGAAAACAAATGAACACGTATCCAAGAAAATGGCAGAAACACTAGAGGATGACCTCCAATCCGTAGTGGAATGGGGACAAAAATGGTTGGTCACATTCAATGCTGCTAAGACTAAGCTTGTTTCCTTCAATAACTACAAGAAACCTTCTCTACCACCAATAGCAATGGCCAAGAACACATTGCCTGAAAGTACTTCTTTTAAACTCCTCGGCCTAACGTTTACAGGGAATATGAACTGGAATAGATACATTGAGAGCATTGTCAAGGCTGCTGCAAGGAAGGTTGGCTCCCTCTACCATGCTAGAAAACTACTTACGCCTGCCAGTATCCTATACCTCTATAAGGCAACCATTCGCCCATGTATGGAGTACTGTTGTCACATCTGGGCTGGTGCATCTGCTGCTTGTCTCTCGCTCCTGGACAGGGTTCAAAAAAGAGTCGCCAACCTGATAGGTCTTGAACTGTCATCTAGGCTTCAACCTCTGTCCCATCGACGAGATGTTGCATCCCTCTGCCTGTTCTACAAATACTTTAATGGTGAATACTCTGACGAACTGCAAACACTTGTACCTCCCCGACGTAACTACCCCTGACAAACCCGACAAGCTACTAAGTCTCATCCCTTTACAGTAGAGATCCCTAGGTGCAAGAAAGCCTTTTACTCCAATAGTTTCTTCCCCAGAACTGCGGGTCTTTGGAACTCCCTTCCGGGATTCTGCTTTCCCAACTGCAATGATATGCAGAAGTTCAAGTGTAATGTTAACAAACATATTTCTACTCTTCTCCCTTCATAATGACCCCGCTAATTAATTCCCTAATAGTAGCCCCCTGCTTCAAAGTGGCACTGTGCCTTGTTTGGGGTGAAAATTGAATAATAAATATATATATATATATATATATATATATATATATATAAACCCTTTGTATCGGTTTATATGTATATAAACCTTGTGTATCAATTTATTGCAGGTAATAAATTTTTTTTTAATTTTGAAATTGCTATGAAAACCAGAGATGTAAAATTTAGTACACTGAAAAAGCATAATAAGGCGCCTTATTTTCCTGATTTTTGTGGAATTTGAACAACTATTTTGAAAATTATGCTAATTTTTCTATTTTCTGGTAATTGTAACTGTATATCACTTTATTTCCAAGTGTCTAAATTGTATATTTTCGGTTATAAAACAATATTCTAACTTCATATTCTTATTTATATGAAATGAAGAACACCTCTAGTAACAATATTAACCAAAAACAAGAGCGAATTTCACATCATTTGTTTAAAGAAATATTTATTTATCAACATAACTCTCATTCTCCAAAATCACTTTGAATAGCTTCTTGTCAACTGATGATGCCAATCAGCAGATTTGAGATGATGTAATGCTATAGGAAACTTCCGAAATCTTCCTCTAAAGTTCATCCTACGACAAAAATTGAACACCTCTTTTATAAACTTTCATCTTTATTATTGATCAAAGTTGCTCAATTGAGTTTATATCTGGAGAACAAGGTGGCCATGTCATCAAATTTTCTCCATTAATGCCTAATGACTTAAGGTAGGATGTCGTAGCCTTGGCTGAGTGGGATGGTGCATTGTCGTGAATGAAAATCAATTTGTGCTGACGCGCCAATGGAAGGTTACTAAGCCATGGTGACAAATGCTCATTTAAAATAAAATATGAGACTGGCTTGTCACTTTGATACCTTCTGGTACTCGAAATGGTCCAATTAGTTCATCGCAGATTATTCCAGCTCAAAAAATGACACCTCCACCTCTCTGTTGACGACGGAATCGATGAAGGGTAGGAATCCAAACTTTAGCCCACCCATCTGGTTCATCAAAGGTTGCTCTGGCCTCATTGGTGAAAAGAACATTTTCAAAGTTGGTTTTCATGTATTTCTGAACCCAAGCCAAACGTTTTTCCTTATGAGTTTGGTTTAAAACATGTCTTACTAAGGGCTTAATGCTTCTTGCAGTTTTGTTTAAGACATTGCAGCGTGTCTTTCTGGACAAGGACGGTATTCCAGCTTTGTCGAATATAGCAGTACTATTGCTTAATAAGTTGACAGCGAATTTTTCTACCATCACGAGCAGATACTAACTTTTTGTTTTGTTTTTGTCCTTCCTTGGTTTGTTGTTTGGATTTTCAACGAATGAAAACAATGTTCTTCGATCTCTTCTAAGCTCTTTCGCTAGATATACGAGATAAACATTCTGCAAGGCCTGCAATAACATGTTCATTTTTACTAGCTGTCATTCGACCATTTCTAGGCATTCTAAGAGACCTGTAATAAAGTGACACACTTAAAATTACACGGAAATAGAAAAATTAGCATAATTTTCAAAATATTAGTTCAAATTCTACAAAAATTAATGGGAAATATGACACCTTGTTATGCTCTTCCAGTGTACTAAATTTCACATCTCTGGTTTTCATAGCAATTTCAAAATTAAAAAAATATTGACCAGCAAAAAAGCGATACACAGATAAACACGATATTATAATATAAAGCTGAATGTCTGTGTGTGTATGTGTGTGTGTGTGTGAGTCTGGTCACGAATAGGCTCCTATATGATTGACTATTTAAAAAAAAACTGATTACATATAATGATAGAAGATGTATCGAGACACAGGAATGGGTATTTTGATCTGGCAGAACAGTGGTTCATTAAAATTGTGGGGTCTTCGTTCGCGCCTGGTCCACAAATTATGGAAATAAAAAATTTTAAAATGAAAAAGAAACGTTTACAAATGTTTTGGATATAGATGTACATAAGAATGCTTTGATAAGTATGTTTTAACTTAAATAGGGATGGTATAATAAAATTGTGGGGTCTGCGTTCGCGCCTGGCCTTCATAGAATAGAAATAGGCACAAACTTTAATAAAGACTTTTCATATCTATCTGCGTAAGTATACTTTGATAATTATGTTTCAGTTTGAAGAAATATGGTATAATAAAATTATTGGGTGTTCGTTCGCGCCTGACCTCCATAGAATGGAAATATGTAACAAAGTTTAACAAGGTTTTTTAATATAGATCCACAGAATAGTGTGATAAGTGTTTCAGTGTGAACAGGTATGGTATAATAAATTATGGAGTTTATCTATTTTATTTTTACTTTCATCATATTTTGCTTTGGTTTTGATACCCCCAAATTCGAAGCTATCTCATTACAACCCTTCCTTTTCATAACCTATCATACTTTCATAAATTAGAGTGCATTTTCTGTAAGCTGTTTTTGAACCCAGTCAACGACGGGTACTTTTGCTAGTATATATATATATATATATATATATATATATATATATATATACGAGCAAACAGTTAATAAAACATGTTAAAAAACACTTTGAAATGAGTTAAAAACAGAGGGATGCAACATTTCGTCGGTGGGACAGAGGCTGAAGCTTAGATGCCAATTCAGGGCCTGTCATATTGGCGACTCTCTTTTGAACCTTGTCAAGGAGCGAGAGACTAGTAGCAGATGAACCAGCCCAAATATGACAACAATACTCCATAAATGGGCGAATAGAGGCCGTATAGAGATACAGGATACTTTCGGGTGTTTTCTAGCACGGTAGAGAGAACCTACCTTCTTTTCTAGCAAATAGAGAGAGCCTACCTTCTTTGCAGCGGCCCTGGCAATGCTTTCAATGTAATTGTTCCAACTCATGTTTCCTGTGAACGTTAGGCCAAGGAGTTTGAAAGATGTACTCTCAAATAAAGTGTCGTTGGCCATTGCTATTGGTGGTAGAGAAGGTTTCTTGTATTTATTGAAGGAAACTAGTTTAGTCTTGGCGGCATTGAACGTGACCATCCATTTTTGTCCCCGTTCCACTACAGATTGGGGGTCATCCTCTAGTGTTTCGGCCATTTCTTTAGATATGTGTTAATTTGTTTTCCTGTCATGCCTGTTATAAAGTGTGGTGTAATCAGCATATATACCCATCTCAGAGGCAATCTTGTCGGGGAGGTCATTTATAAATATTAGGACCAACAGAGGTCCAAGGATAGACCCCTGAGGTACTCCCGTATTTATATCATATTGATTAGATGTACGACCGTCCAGGAGAACCTGGATTTTTCTCTTATCTAAGAAGGATTTAATTATGTTTAGTATTCTACCAGTGATACCGTATGATCTAATTTTCCTGAGGAGACCCTCATGCCATACCCTGTCAAAAGCCTTAGATATATCTAGAGCTACCGCTCCGCCCTCTCCGGCTTTGTCCAGTGATTGGTATATACGTTCAGAGATTACAAGAGGATGTCTGCTGTGGAACGGGCTTGTCTAAATCCATATTGTTGGTCAGTCAGAAGTTTAGCATCTGTAAGGTGATGGACTAGAGCATGGTTAATTAAGGTCTCAAATATTTTGGAAAAAGTGGGAGGAGGCTAATGGGGCGATAATTTAATGGGTCCGTTCTTTCTCCAGAATTCTTGAATACTGGTACCACAGAAGCAGTTTTCCAACAGCCCGGAAAGCAAGATTCATTAAGGCATTTGTTGTAGAGTTTGGAGAGAACTGAAGCTACTTCAGCTGAGCACTATTTAATAGCACAGCTGGGATGAGATCGGGTCCACATGCCTTTGAAGTGTCAAGGTTTTTCATGATAGCATACACCTGAGCATCGGTGATTTTCAGATCGTATAGCCTGGCGTCTGTCCGCATAGGAAAGTCAGGTAGAGGGTGATTGAGAGGGTCAGTTTGGAGTTGTAGGCAAACCGACTGGCAAGCATGTTAGCCTTCTCGGTTGCTGAGCAAACAACCTCGTGATTGTTGGTTAGTGGGGGAATTGTTGATTGCCCATTATTTACTACACTGTTATAGATTTTCCAGAAGTCACGAGTTCCTAATTTTTGTTCTTCGATGCGTTTTTTAGTGGTTTCAGTAAATTCTCTTTTAGCTGTCGCTATTTCTTTCTTAATGTTATTTCTAGCTTCTATATACTTATGTCTGTTTGAACTGGACTTATGTCGGTTAAATCTGTGGTATGCATGCTGCCTTTGAGCAGAAGTCGAAGTAAACCATTGAGGAGAGTGGGGCTTATGTCCTCTTTTGTCACCTACACAGAAGAAGGTTTTTCTCTACTACATCATTATTTTCATGTTAAATTCTTGATAAATCTGCAATCTATGATTACCATTTAGAAATTGTGTTGCTAAAACCACATTAAATATATTTTCTTTCTTTTCCTCTGTGTACCTCAAACTAAACCGAACTTCAATTAGCAAGCTTGTTTCCTAGAACTACAACTTTGTTTGATACAATACGGTATAACTGCTTTCTAGTTTAATGCAACATAACTGTTTTCAAGTCCAATGTTAACAAATCTTGTTAAGCACTCCTCTTAAATAATCGAATTTTTATCCAGTTTAAACCATTGTTACTAATCAACGTGGTATATTCTTACCGTCCACCTCACAAACTTATTAACACTTAGTCTTAGGTAGCCTTTGGACGTTGATGAACAGTGACTTGTCAGTACACACATACGGATAATTCGTGTGTACTAACGAATTATATATATATATATATATATATATATATATATGCGTATGTGTATGTGAGTATGCATTTTCATGAGAATGCGTGCGTGTTTGTATTTCTGTGTTTGTATATGTCTGTTTAAAACCGATGTGATATTCCTTATCACATGAATTTACTGAACATGATACTAAGCGGAAAAAGAAGAAGGAGAGGAAAAAAGAAAACGAAAAAGAAATCCAGAATTAGACAAGAAAAAGCGTATAGAAGAATGTGGGAGAGAAGGATGAACTAGAGATAGACGAGACAAGAAGAATGAAATGTTGTTCAAAAGAGATAAAGAAATAAAAACAAAAATTTTAAATATACACGTACAAGTTGGTATAATATAGAAGATAAAAATGCCAATCTGATCAAGTCTATTGCTTCCAATTTCTCAGAAATGTCTGGCACATGTCGCTGATCACGTGCTCTTTCGTAAAGAATGACATACTCTCTCCTTTATTTTCCTTTTCCACTCCACCCACTTGCTATCACTCTTAGTTAAGCTCCTTGTTTTTATCGTATTCTTCGCCACCCCCTCTCATATTTCCAGACACCTGATTTATTTTGTGTTATCTGACTTCAAGGGAATGGCCCTTTCTAGTTAAAGTGGGTGCGGTCAGCAGCTGGGTGCATACACAGAGATCTTTTTGAAATGTGTCCACAAATCTATATAAAAAGCTACGTACATTGGTCAGTTAATCAAGCTTAGTCAAGTTTGAAGTAGGACATTTACTGCAAAATGCGTTTTATTTTAGTTGAGTTCATCCATTTCTGTAAGAATCTCTCTCTCATTCCATTCGTCTGTCACTCAATCACGCATAGATTTTAAAAAGAAATTGCATCGTTAAATGCACCGATATTCCATATGAAACCTTGTGATATGCACAGAAAATCCAAGTTACCGTAATTATTACAGAAATATTAAAGTTTACAATAGTCATTCATATTTTGTTTGCTAGTTTTTTTCTGGGCCCCGCCGTCTTCGTGATCATCACATACTGAGAAAATGCTTATTCCGTAATTAAAATTTCGATACTTATGCAATATAAGGACCGTGCTATCGCCGAAAGGCCGTGCAGTTTACGACTTACGGAAAACGCCGGAAGATACCGAAATGCTAAGTGCCTTAATCTTAAAAAGTCATACAGAAAATATATGTTTGCCATTATTGATATAAAAAATCTAAATATTTATCTTGATTTAAAAAAAAAATCATAAAAAATTTAAAAAATATGAAAAAAATCGAAAGATTTGTTTGTTATTCAAATATAAATAGTTATTCGTAAGACTTACCTCATAATGATTGTTTTTGTTCTAGGTTTGTATTTTCTAGAAGTTTCGTAAAAATTATCCAATAAATATTCCAGAATATTGTTTTCATTTTTCAATTAATTTCGCATTTATTTATCTTTGTACTGAAAAAAATAACGTATTTTTCAGTGAATAGATTGACCAACATTTGCGCGAAAATTTTCGTTCGACACCTTCCGACGCTTAACATAAATCGTCTGGACATTTTCGACGATAGCACAATCCTTATACTGCATAAGTACTTTTAAAATGATAAACTCTATGCAAATATGATTAATGAAAGCGAACCATTTATTCGACAAACTACTGACTAGTAAGGGTATGAAGAGAGAGCAAGAGAAAGAGAGAGAAAGAAAGAGAGAGAGAGAGAAAGAGAGAGAGAGAGAGCGAAAAAGAAGTCATCAATTAGTTATATCTTGTTAGCCCATTTTGTTGTAATCAATGTACTTGCTTGCTTCAAAACGGATTCTTGTTTGCTATCACCATGTGATGCAATTTTAAAAATATATGTATACAGATTCATTTTTCACTTAAGCTCAATCGTAGATCTCTGCTGGCCTTTCATCTGTCACATTTCCTGTTTTCATCAGGTAAATAAACTATATAATAGATGAACTACCCATCTAATATTAAAGACAGATTCAACTGGATCATCTTAAGAATAAATGTCTATTTTAAGAAAGAGAATATCTTGCAAATCATTATTATATTCGTCGTTATTCGCTACGGACTCCATAAAACAGGAATCTCGCCCAAACACTTATATTTATTGAATTTATTCTCGATAATGTATTATATATATCGCTGTGTTTTGTTGTTGTTAGGGATAATTAATGGGACTTTACACAGAGTTCACGATTATCACACCTCAGGATTGTCGGGTCTATATAAAATCATTTTCGTTAGCCGAAGCTATTTGTTAACATGCAATATTGCAGATTTTTACCACTAATACCGATGAGTAGCAAGGATGAGCGGTTTCATATGAAGTCGGGGAAGGTTTGACGCAGAACACACAGATATATGGCTCAAAAGCAACGTTACACGTTTTGCTCTTTACAGGTATTTACATTCCACACACGAAGACAGTACGAGAGAACGATAGATCCTGATGCTAACTTCTTCTGCATATCCAAAAGAGCCCTATTAGCATTTTGTGGCGATAATACAGCTTAGTCCAAAACCTGTCTCCAATTTGTGGTCTTGCCAGAAACTATAGCTTCAGGCGACATAGCTCTAACACTGCCACATTGTACCACCCCTATTATCGTGAGAAAGGGATGGACTATAAGCACTATCTATAGTTTCCCTTTTCCTCTCTTTCTACTTAAACCTAAACGAAATTTACATGAGCAAAGTTTCTTTCCTATAGCCGTTTCTCTGTGAAGCAAAATACAGCGAAGCTACTTCCCAACTGACTATGCCTTTCAACGTAAAAAAAACTTCTTGTTGAGTCACCTTCCATACCAATCATCACGGTGTTGTCTCACCATGCACCTCATAGTCATATAACTGTTATCCTCAAGTAGCCTTCGGGCCTTGGTACGTGGTGATATTTTTATAAAGAAAAATATCAATTGTTCTTAAATGCATGAATAACCTGTACGAGTCTTTTTTGTCATCATTATCGACCGTTTCTCTCTTCGCGCTTTTAACCGTCGTACTTCTATATATTTGTTGACGTCCTCTTTCTATGCCCTAAGTAAAGATACTTATTTCTCTTACATCTTTTTAAGTTTCTGAAATCCAAAATATCATTTTACCTCCACAAGCTCCACGTTAAACGTAGAATTTAGTCACGATTTTAATTTAACCATTTAATTGGTTTCTTCTTACATCACATCAAGTGCAACTAAGAGACCACATATTTGGGCCGATGAATTTCTGTATCATTTGAGGGTTCTTAATAAGGTGAAAAAACTTATCTGTAATTCAATTGGCCCACTCTTTCATCTCAGCATTCTCTCTCTAACAAACATGATGTTAGTCCCATTCTTGTCTGTGCAACTATGGAATATGTTCTTCAGAATTGACGATTCTATTCCCTGCTCGCTTTGTTTCAGCTCCTTGACTCATCATTCACCTTGTCACTTTTTGATATATTACTGTAACACAACTTCCTATTCCAGTAGTTTCTTTCCATGAATTATAAGCTTGTGGAAATGTCTTCCTGTTTAATGTTTTCTTACTACCTATTGCCTAGCTACCTGTGCATATCTTGTGCGATATTCACCATAGGCGGCTTGCTTCGAAGGGAGAAATTTTCGAGGAAATATTGAATTCACAAAGTGTTCCTAGTTACAGGAGTGATGACGACGTTAGTGTTTGCAGGTTTTTGTTAGGGAGCTGCAATAAATATGTAGCAGTTGTATGAGGGACCTATTCTATTTAAATTTATGCGCAGTATCATGCGTAAGATTGAGTTGTTGTTTGGATTTGTTCACCTGCACCCACGCTTAAATTATAATTCTATGGGAATTAAGATGTGACAGTGTAGAATTGAAGTCAATACCAGCCAATGAAGCGAAGTGCCACAAATACGGTTCACATTGTATTTAGATAAGATGCATTTATTCTGTTTTCGTTCCTCTGTCACAAACAGCCTACTCTGGAACACCCAGATAAAGTATCTGTTTATCGACAAAAACAATCTAGCAAACAATTCCCATTGTGTCTCAGTATTCCCCTGAATAAAAGTTAATATATATTTAGTAGTGGAACCGTTGGTCTTATTTATGAAAGATGGCTAATAGTTTTTTTCTGTTCAGTTTTTTTCATCAGGATTTCCTTCTAGAGTGTTTGCCTTCATCACGGTTGAGGAGCACTATTTACTCTGTGTAGTAACTCCCTGGAGTATCAGTGAAAGGCTAACAGATGATAAAACCTTGCCCAAGGGTGACCCGAGAATGTGCAAGGCAGAGGCGTGCATCTACAGAAATATGCAGCACCTAGTATTCCCAAATGTATACCTATCTGGTACTGGCCGGGCTCATCATCATAATTTCTGTGATCTAACGTAGAAACGTAAAACTATTTTAAATATTTGAATAATTTAAACTACAGACTCTTGATAAGTATCAGGTGATATCTAAAGTATTTTGATATCTTTACGACGACGGGATTCTATTCTGTATCATTTCCGTTTTCATACTCCATCTCCACTGCCCCTAAGAATTTCATTTTTAGATGTTTTCAGTTTTTACTTTCTTTATCTGTTCGCCCATTCTCTTTCTTCGCTTATGTTAGATAAGGAAGGAAATCTTTTTCTTTTTGTTAACAAATCGCTATTTTATTTAATTTAATATTTGTTGTAGCTCTTTTGGAAAGATACGAAACTGAAAGACGATTCCCCAAAATAACTTTATACATGCAAGTCCAATGAGAATTGTTTTTTTCTATTTAAAATTTTTTTTTTTAGAATTCATTATCTGAGTTTTTCGTTTTGTCTACGTATAGTAAATGTGAGAAAACTATTTTTGTCTACCTAGTTCTGAATGTGTCGTATGCATTTGTATCATTATATATATATATATATATATATATATATATATATATATATATATATAAGAGCAAATAGTTAATAAAACATGTTAAAAAACACTTTGAAAAAGTGTTAAAACATTTTTAATCTGAAAAGGAAACATTTAATAAGTGGACAGTTCTTAATCCGCGGAGTTTCGAAGAAATACTTTTCTTCTCATCAGAGGGTAGGAATTAGCAAAATGCGGGATCAGATTTTGCATACAAAAGTATTTGATGAAACTGCAAGTAAATCAAAGATCTTACTTGATAACAAAAAGTGAAGCAAAGGGAATATGGTGAAGAAAAATGTGATTTCACGTGAATGGTAAATTTAATTGTAATTTATATATATATATATATATATATATATATTTATATATAGTCTACTATTCATAAATAATCATTGT
This sequence comes from Euprymna scolopes, assembly GCF_053919585.1. Classification (NCBI taxonomy): domain Eukaryota; kingdom Metazoa; phylum Mollusca; class Cephalopoda; order Sepiida; family Sepiolidae; genus Euprymna; species Euprymna scolopes. The sequence continues at coordinate 155,155,295 of NC_136484.1, read as the reverse complement.
TCATATTGGAAGACAAATTCAAAATTTAAGGGCTTAAAAGGCCAAAAACAAGTGCAATTTTTAAAAGCTTAATAAATGCATTAATAAAACAATCAAATTTCCAAATATTAAAAGACCCTTCATTAAAGCTATCCAAGATTTATTTTTCTCTTTTACGTGCTATGATGTAGGTGGCAATGTTTGAAACGTATTCAGATGTTGTTGACACAAGGTTTTAAGGTTTAATGTATTGTGCAGTGTAAGCGCTGATCGTGTGAGTGTGTCAAATAATATAAAATCCACTGTTAATTTATGGGCACAGTTGATATTGGAATACAAATTTAAGATTTAACGATCTAAAAACCAAAAGTAAGTGAAATTCTTTCGTTTATCGTTAAATTATTAATTTATATTTAAATATCAACTGCCATTTGGAGGCAACAAACCTCTCCAAGGTCTCAGTCTTCGCACTCATCGCGCAAGTCATTATTATGGTTATGACAACAGCATATTCTTTTCATTGTTTTGACTTTCGAGTGTGTATCCGTTGACAACTTATATGCTTTTATATAGTGATGTAGTTCTTGGTTGATTAACTATGTCTAACTGTGTCGGATATATACTCGAATCAAAACAATGATAAGAATATGCTGTTGTCATAGCCATAATCATTATTAATGATTGCTGACAAACAATAATCAATGGGATTTCCTTGGAATGAGGGTTGCTACAAATTTTCCCAGAGGTCCAGCACTCTCCACCTTTTTCCAAAACTTTTGTAGATAATTTGACGTTATCAGAATAGCTGTTCACTCGTTTTTTTTTTTTTTTTTTTTTTTTTAGAATTTAAGTGATAATACACGTTTAAAGATTCCAGTAATCTCGCACTTCTGCGGGGCCTGGTGGGTGATTTCTCTCTTCAGGTTTTCCATCCTTCTTGACTTTTCATAACAATTTTGTATGGTATTAGTCGAGACAGGTTACATTGTATTAGTATGACATCAGTCGAGACCGGTTCCATCTTTCTTGATTGGGTTTCGCGTTCGAGAACTTTCCACAATATTTCAGCTGTTTTCTTCATTGCCGTCTATTAATTAGTCTCAGTCTTCCTTTTGATTCCGATTTCTTGTAGTCTTTTCTTCATTTTCTAGTGTTCTTAGTTCTCCTACGATTATTAGTATTATATTGATATTCTTTATATTCCCTGTATCTTTCAGTTCTCTCGCAATTTGTATGTCTATCTCTCTAACCTTCATTCTGTGAACAGCTGGGACAGCAAAGTATACAATTTAACTTATTTTTCTTCTTGTAAAATATTATTACATCAGGAATTCCTTGATTGGATACGCTTATCTGTTTGTACTTACAAGACGTAGATGATTTCGTGATATTCGTTTTCCAGTACTCCTCCTTTTTAAGTCCAGGCATTTTCATAGTTCCAATTGTACTACTTTCCACATACGCTTCTATCTATCTATCTATCTATCTATCTATTATTATTATTATTATTATTATTAGTAGTAGTAGTAGTAGTTGTTGTTGTAGTAGTAGTATTTATTCAGTAAGAGTTCTCATGCAATCAATCGTAAAAATAGGCGATTTTCTTGGTGTTTTCAAGAGACGGATTGTTTTCCCAGATTACCAGTATTATCCACTTCATTTCAGCAATTAAGTTCAAGCCAAACGATACTTAAACCAGGTCTGGCAAACATGCGACTGGAGTCCATGATCGGAGAAGGATATGCGAAACCAAATTACTACGAAATAATAATTAATTAAGTTTTAGTTAGGAATTTAATTTAATATCCAGTAATTAGTTAATGAGTAACTGTACATATTATTAGAAAGTCACAATTATTGATTTATCTGCATAAAATAAAAAAGATCAGTTAAACCCATGCATATTAAATAACTAAACTAGTATCGCTTGTTAATATTTTTCTTTATTTAATTCCCATTTATTACGTCCTTTTTCATAATTAGAATTAAAGCAGATATTTTTAGTTCGTGAAAAACCTGCGAAAGTCATAACTTGTTGATTTAGAATGAATGCTTTATACCAAATTGATAGTTGAATATGGTTAAATTTGAGCTCATTTTATTATAAAATATTAATCCGTATTAATCCCTACCTGTGCATTAGGCGGATACTTAGTTCACTGCACCTTACAACAAGGGTCCATACAAAACATCAGCCAGATCGACCCAGTAGTTTTTGAGAAAAAGGAAAACGGACAAACATACAGACGAAGGGAATATAATATAGATATAAGGTTTCCATCATTTAAATCTGATATCACATTTTTCACTGAATCAATTTTCCTTATTTTGCCACAAGCTTTTTTGGCACTGATAGATTTCTAAAATGTCAAAACGTTACTAAAAAAATAAAGTGTTTATGCCGTATACAGGAACACTAAACTATTCTCAATAAAAAGTTCGATAATAAAGCAAAAAAAACAAAAAAAAAAAAAAAAAAACGGAAGGAAATTATATATTAGTGAAAAGTGTTGTCGTACACATACAGTACTGTTTTGTTGTATCACAATTCATCAGTGCTTTCCCTAGCCGGGAATTGAACCTAGCCGGAGATTGAACCTAACCGGGGATTGAACCTAGCCGGGGATTTAACCTACAAGCATCGCGTTGATAGTCGGAGTGTTCTACCTATCGACCCATGGGATCGGTGCTCGCAAAGGATCACAACAGATGTCTATTTAAATAAACACTCGCCCATATGTATTAGTGTTGGGACGATTAATCGGAATCCGAAAAATCGAAACTTCGTGTTGTACTGAAGTCGGCATAAGAATCGGAGAAATTTGAACCTTATTTTCAATTTTAAAACGATTCTTTGAATTTTTTTCTTGGCAAAAAATAAAAAAAATACGCACAAAAAAAAAACAAACAAAAACAAACGAAACAAACGCATATGTATTCATTCGTTAGAAGTTGTTCATTCACAAGGGCAACTAAGTCACAGGTCATAAATCCTATTTTCACTGATTCGTCGAGTCTAATTTTTTATTTTTCTTGTACAATTATTGTAAACAATGTAAACATTCTAGAGTTCGCTTGCCTCTTTCCAGAGTAAACTTTTCGAACCTATTTGACAAACGTCTTTCAGGAAGTTTGCAGTCGATTATTAAGAGTTAAAATTCTAGGGACACGTTTTTACAATTTTGTGGCGCCATTGGTCATTGGTTTCCTCTGAAATAATTAATGTGTTATTGTATTTTTTTCCACTTATGACACACGTGAAAATATAGATCTCATAATTTTATAAAACTCCTAGAAAAAATACATAAAGGGAAACATTTAGAAGTTTGTCGAATAAATTTGTCGAATAAAAAATAAATTATATCTACATTTAAAAGTACCCTACCACTCAAATAAAATTAGATTCGAGTATTTGTTACCGCAACTAATAGAAAAGAGAGATGAAAAAGCAAATATTCAATAAATATATATGTTACCAAATGCTTGCATAAATTACTCTTCTACCTATACGGATAAGATTATTTTAAAGAATTTTTTGTTTCAAATAAACCTAGTATCCACTCTGCTAAGTTAAAACAAAAACGCCTGTCCATAAACCTTGCACGAGGACCCTTGATAACCGCGCAAAATAGAAATATTGAATAAAATTAAAATTCAGAATATCTTTATTCTGATGGGAAGAACGTATTTCTTTGAAACTCCGCGGATTAAGGTAATTTCAATATATCTTTCTTTTGAGTATCATGCCGAAAAATAAATAAATGTAAAATATGTTTTTACAGTCTTTAATTATTTTTATAACAAGCTCTTTTTCCTATCGGTTGTATTGAGCTTTTTTTATTTGGTGGGGAGTACTATATAAATATAATTATTTATATTTGCTCTAAGTTTACAGAACCTATTGGATTCTAAACATAATCTTTACTGACTCTTTATATATATATATATATATATATATATATATATATATATATATATATATATATATATATATAGTTTTCATGTATACATTTGTTGTAATATTTCCGGTATTTTATATAACCATAAAATCTGTTTTTCATAAAAAGATCGCTTTAGAGTGTATGTGTGTGCGGTTGCTACGGTTGTGCATATGAATGAAAGGAAATAACAGAAAAAATATGATGAGTGATAGAGGGAGAGTGAGCGAGAGAAAGAGATATAGAGAAGGAAAACAACGATATTCATTACTGAGATAATTATACACATAAAACCTGGCCACCAAAAGTGTGATTCTGACGAATGCCAAATATTGACTGCAACTAAAAAGAATGAATGAAAGAGGATAGATTGAGAGGAATAAAAGAAAGACAAAAAATCAAAAGGAGAGGCAGAATAAATAGAAACGAGAAAAAAAAGGGGAAGATGTCCGTCACGAATGAAAGAGAAACTTGGAAATAGCAATAGTCAGAATGAAAGAGATAGAGATATGAAATAAAATGAAAAAGGAAGGAAGGAGAAAGAAATGGGAAAACGGAGAAAGATTAAGCATAAACGAGAGGCGTACAGAAATAAAAAGAGACAGAGTCATGTGAATAGACGGAGAGAGTGAAGGAGAGAAAGGAAGAAAAAGAGACAAAGGCAGATAAATAAAAAAGAAAGAGGTTGAATGATTGGGACAATGAGACATTAGATAGAAACAAAAGATATTCGCACTGGAAAAGAATGAAGATAATTAAAAGCAATTCGAAAGTGAAAAGATGAAACAATAACCCTGTTCGCAACTCCTACGTTGTTAATGACGTCATCAGCGCAAGTCATGCCAGAATCAACTAGAGTCGTATAAAAGCCATCCTTAAACCGACAACGTTGTAGTTTACGTTCGGTTGAAGAACCGGAGCAGTGTGAAGGCACACTCTCCCCCAGCAAGGACACACATTCAACGGCTGGTGATAAAAAAGAAAACACGAGACAAGAGGGGTACGAAACAAGAAAAAGTGTCCGGATTTTTTCCGGTGGAAGGACTGGCTAGCCCACCCTTGCTAGCTAGTCATTATCCTTCCTGCGACTCCCCTCTGGTTGGAAACTCCGTTGACCAGATATTTGGGAGGAACTGTGTGCTGAAAACCACCTGCCTTGCTGTTTAGAAGCAACCTTAAAAACTAAAAAGAACTTAAGAACATAACTAAATTGCTTTTGAACCATTTTTCTTGGTGAGTCCTTGCCGCCCGAAAGGATTCCCATTCGAAAAACTGGTCTGAAAAAGTTTCTAAGTTGTGCCATCACTGCTACGAACAGGTTCTTACTATCCGTAACAAGTCGTCGTCGTCATCTTTTCGCAACAAAAACCGTCCAAGATACAAGTTGACCGCCGATACCGAAAAACAAGATACCAAATACAAAATACTCTGAGCAAACAAACTGCGCAATTTTAAATACCAATTAAAGGACCGTCGTTTATATATCTTCTTACTAACATCGTTTCTATTATCAACTCGTGTGTTTTTCCAATTTTCAAGGTAAGGATATTTGGATTATTTATTTAATATTTTGCATATACAAAGGAGCAATAGATAATATTATATATCACGTATCTTTAAATCAGGAGCCTGATCTGATAAACAATTCTTTATCGCACACAATATCCATATAACAATTATGCTAGGGCAATTTACGTTAATACGCACGTTATCATTCTCAACTCATTTAAAAAAGATAGGGTCGCAATGCAAAACATAATTTAAAAAAATCTGTTGATATTACATTGAACGTGAAACTCGGACACTTTCTTTGCCTTTTGACTAATGTCTTTTTGATCCAAAGATGATGCAATAAGGTTGTGGGAGTTTGTACCGAACGCCCACTTAATCAGCATATACCACAAACACTTACACGAGTTTTAAAGATAGACCTCACTATTCTGACACTGATACTAGATAAATATTTTCAGTTCATACAAAGGTGGTAAAAAATATCGTGATGTCTACGTTCGCACCGGATGTCCATAGACTGGAAATATTTTTTTTTTATCACGACAGCAATATACAACATATAAAGGATGCAACTGGCTGGCCCTGCTAGTATCTTCATAATATTCGTCTATATCATCATCAACGTAACTTTTTTGTTAACTTTGTTTAATATGGTATTATTACAGAAATCTATATTGTCTCTAATTCGGCCCCAGTGGGAATGCGAATAAATAGAATTTGTGCGTACTTATTCATTTTACTTCGAATCGGCATCTTCCGGTAGTTACTTAACCAGACGGAAAATATTGAAGCAAAAAGCAGCTAGACAACTAATTCAAAACGCGGTATCCCCTTTTCCCATGTTAAAATAGTTTACTATTCAGAAAACCATTCTTAACATGAGAAAAGGAGGGAATTCATATTTACGTAGCATGTTGGAAGTCATTTTCGGTTTAAAAAATGTTTTTTTTTACATATATAATGAATTTCACGCTTTCGTCGTAACTTAGTGTCTTCTAAAAGAGGATTAGCAAATCGCTTCAGCATTTTCTGGCTGCTTGCGTAACCTGCCGGAAAATATCGATGCTTAGTTACCGGAAATTGGATTGTAAACTGGATAAATACCAAATTGTGAACCAATCTATGGTTTCACCAACAATCTCCTGATTTCCCATCTAAACATATGGTTTCAAATCTATTAAAATGTCTTAAAAGTTAAACTGTACGAGTGCAATTTATCTTCTTTCGTATAGTTCTACAAAATAATGTTCATTAAGTTGACAAATAAGTATTTACTGGGTTTAATATATTTTCTTTTTAGTGTTAGTCTAGAACTGACTTTCATTCCAAATTTAAAATGGAACACATATATCGTGTCAGAAAAATGGTAGGGGCATTCTACCACTAGAACGTACCTGACTCCAGATAAAATGCTCTACCTATACAGCAGTCAGATGGGTCCATCTAGGAAGGTGTTGCTCAGAGCCCAGATCAACAAATTAAAGCACAAATTCAACATTAAAATCCTGTAAACGTGATCTGTTCTTTTCCCTACAGTCCTTTTCTTACAGAAGAAATGTTACTAATCTCTATTTACTCTATTCTTATTCTCATGAAATGTGCTCTTATCGAGTAATTCACAGCAAATATTCATCGTCTACCACAATGGAAGAAATATTTTACCTTCTCGTGTCATGTACCTGGCGTCAAGCGGAATTTTCATCGATAGATCATCTTTTTAAAATGTGCAACGAATTATCGCGAACCCGTTTCCCTGTAGATTACAACATAGTCTTCAAATCCTATGCAAACAAATACTTGTTTAAAGCGTTTCCTAAGTAATCAAACTTACTTTATCTCATTGAACAATTGTAGTACTCTCATAGTGTTTTTCATCTTTTGGTTGACATTTATTCTATGTCATTAATTCTTATCTTTGAATGCCTTAGGTTCCTTACATTTCTTTAGGACGTTACTAAACAGAGTAAATGCAGTGATTATTAATAACTGGCGTAACATTGCAAGACTGGTTCATATTAATGAGATTTCTTAAACCCTTTAATAATATATGAGGTTAGAACCTAAACTTGGTACTATTTGAAAATCGAGCTAATGCGACTGAAGTTAAGAGTTTACATACCTACATAAATATGGACATACATAGATAGTGTTTATGAATCATACTCTCGTGATACGTATTCATAAAAATACGTAAGTTGAATGAGGAATTCCCATTTAACCAAATTCGCGCATCGATGCAAATCACGATTAGCTAAAAAAAAACTATATTTTAGTCTAGATTATTTATTTATATAAACATTTTGCCTTCATATCTTCATATACGTTTAGGCTGCAACTATATTAAAAGTTTAGCTACCACATGCCTCAGTAGATATACATTTTATTAGCCTTTCAGTATATCTACTGAGGCCTAAGAAAGCTGGGCTTTGAATAAGGTCGCTGCTGAAACAAATGTATACGCATATTTAACCAAAGTGTTTGTATAAATAAAAAATGTACTAATATATATATATATATATATATATATATATATATATATATATATATATATATATATATATATATATATATGTAATATCTATTTATGATATAGATTGGATTCCTGAAAAGTCGTCAGTCTTTTGTCAAAATGAACGTATTCACAACGGAAGATCCGATAAATAGAAGTAGGTTTAGTTTGTTTCATTGCGACACGTATATCCATTTTGAATTATTTAATGTCGAATCGCAGGACCAATTTTAAACGATTTATTACATATAGTTAATTGAGTAGAAATTTCTAGTTAATCTATTGCTGGTTCATACCTTCTGCACCATAAATCTTTTGTAGATGATCGGAGTAGTCATTTTATATAATTTCACGCGTGTGATTAGACTAAACAACTGTTACCAAATAATCTGATTTGGCTAAACTATTCTCATTAGGAAACATAAGAATTAAAAAGGTCTTTTAAAAATTAATTTAGCAGAATACAAAATTTATGACATAATTAATATTTTGTAATTGTGTTCGAAAATATAACAATCAAATATTTGAGAAATATTGTTAGAATGTTTTTTTTGAAGCATAGTATAAAATATAAATTATGGTACAAATTTTGCATTATATACTCAGTAAACATATATAAGCTCAATTTATATATCTAAAGAGATAGAAAGAAAGATAGATAGATAGATAGATAGATATAGGAAACTACTATTAAATAGTACAATGTTTTAGTTTCTTTTTGTTTGATAAGATTTTTTCTTCATTTTCTCGAATAGTCTATTTAGTGCTCTGGTGATATTTGTGTACATAAACTGTTATTTACAGTATTTAACATATCTGGAGATTTATATCCTAGTTATTAGCCCCGAAACTACGTTCGACTAGCTGTTGCGTATACTTTATTAAGAAAGAAAAAAAGGACAAAAACATTTTTAGTTTTTTCTCTTGATAAAAGCTCACCCTTAAAAGCTAGGCGAAACGTTATGTTAAAATTAACGCACACATATATGTGTGTGCGTGTATGTATGCTAAGTAGTATCTTGTTTGCTTTTTGTAAACTTATTTTCCCTTTATACAATTGTTGACGTCATAATTTTGTGACGTCATTCACTGCTTTAAAAGTTTCAAACAAAATGTTTTTAAATAAACTGTTACTTGCCTTATATATATGTGTGTGTATGTGTGTATACATATATATATATACATGTGTGTATATATATAAAGAGATAGATAGATAGATAGATAGAGAGAGAGAGAGAGAGAGAGAGAGAGAGAGAGAGAGAGAGAGAGAGAGAGAAATTCATAGGTTAAATGGTCTTTCAATTTCTTTTGCTTTTGACGCTGTGTCAAGCAATATTATTGAAGACGTTTGAACCCTACTTGTCCCTCTGATACTTAACCCCTTTTTTAGACTAAGTTATAATAAGATCGAATTACGGCATTGGGTGCTTCTCTTAGTGAATTTTACTGCAATGATGTTGCGAGAATCACGATGAAAATCCTTCTTTTGCCTTCCTTATCCTGTAAATCAGATAAAAGACAAGTTCCGTGAAGAGACGATAAGATGGTGGAGAGCCACACCTATCGGCCAAATACTTGACGTATTTGATTCAAGGTAGGAAGTTGAAGTTCAATGCTGCAGGAATCAAGTTGCCATTGGCCTATCAACGTGACCAGATGTTTTCCGTTCTGTCGGCGTTTCTATCAGATTGACAAAGTGAATTTGCGAGTTTATAAAAGAAATTCTGTGTTGTTGGAATGAACTCAAAGAAAATTAATGTCACATGGGAATGGCGAGTCAGAGGAAATTTTGTGCATTGGGAAACAAAATAAAAATCGTTGACATATGTGACACTATATTAAAGTATATATATATATATATATATATATATATATATATTGAGAGAGAGAGAGAGAGAGAGAGAATACATTTATATCTATTCAAACACATGCATATATATGTATATATGCTTGTAAAATATGAAAATACGAAGTACAGTCATTAAAATGTGGTATTTTAATATTAATGTTACATATTGACCGCACTTGTTACACATACACACACACACTATATATATATATATATATATATATATATATATATATATATAGAGAGAGAGAGAGAGAGAGAGAGAGAGTAAGAGAGGCAACTAGTAAGTAAGTCTTAATTTCTTTTTGTTTGATATACTTTTTTTCCATTTTTCGAATAGTCCATTTAGTATTTCGGTCAGATTAGTGTAGATAAATTCCATGAAATTCTTGTTCCATTTTGCTTTCTATTTTTCTTTAACACTTTCAATTTGATTCATATAATAATCATTCGGCTGACTTTGTCTTGGTGGGTTTACACTATATCTTTACTGTTGACTTTTTAACTGCTAGTAATTTTAAGTGAGCGTCTGTAATAGTTAGACTTTGCATGCAAACGTGCTTATGTGGAAAGCGCGTGCAAAATTAAAAAGTGTAAAACTTATCAACGTTATTAGTACACTACTCACAAACATACGTACCTATTATAATAAAGCTGTATTTCTGTTAGATGGCTTATTTGTTTGTCCATAATATACGTCATATGTAACGTCATCTGCCATCACGTTATAGAAGGTTACATCGTATATGGCGTCATAATGATACAGCGTATCTTTAGCTAGTATATATATATATATATATATATATATATATATACTTGCTAAAGATACGCTATATATATATATATATATATATATATATATATATATATATATATATATATATATATATATATATATATATATATATAAGTATTTCCGTTCCAGGACGGATAAAAATAATTCTTTGGACAGAAGAATTTTGCTCTGATTCCTTAGCCTTTTGAATTCGCGGGAAGGCAAGTAAATAAAGACAGACTAATTTTGCATCACTTTTATGTTCTCTAACAAACATTTAAATCAAGATATACTAAAACTTATATTGTGAATCCTGATTTCAATTCTGATCTCAAACCATGACATGATTTCGATTCCAGAAATTTTCTAAAATTTAAGGCCTAAGCGAATGGGACCTTCAGAACGAAATAAAATTCAGAGTATATTGATTAATTGGTGTCTGATAATTTTGCATCAAATGTAATGAAAATCTATAATATTAGGAATTTTGGCTATATTATATTCCCTAAAACCTCTATAAAATACTAAAACACACTATCGAAAATTATTTCAAACTTAAGCATGACAGACATGTAATCTTTTAGAGATGTTTGAATCTATTTTAAATGCTATTTCATACAAACGTAACAGACCGAGAACAATGCTTTTTAAAATTTCAGTGTGACATACCAACCAACCTTCTTACAGGTTGAGTCTTTCATAATTATTTAACGCAATTAAAACTCGGCTTGTCTATTAAAATATACTTTTATCGATAAAAATGCAATTTCAAATCAAGCGAGACAGATAATCGGATCGACGAACAAACAGGTAGAGACTCTTCTAGGGAGTCTTGGGCGCAAAAAATGGAAACTTATCAATCCATTTTATAAGAGGATAAAGTTTTAATCAGTAAAATGATTACTGACACCATATGCGATTACATAACTGAAATGCTTCAAATTTTAAAGTCCTCAAAAGAAAGCCACGATGAAAAGGACCTAATGAATAAGCCGCCCGCACGCCATCACATGATTCATCTCTGAAAGGAAAACTGTTATAATTATCGCCTGAATAGAATAAAAGATGGAATATTGTATACAATGGCTTCTCTATAGCCAGGAATCCATATTCATTACCGGCTTTATCTAACGTTTAATTAAAGAAATACGTGATCCACATTCGAGCCAAACAGGATAATTCACAAAAAATAAGACGCTATTTATGAAATGAAAGTAACTTCAGTGTTTGATTGTTTCATAATAATTTATTTTTTAATAAGAATATCCATCTCAGGACGAATAATTTGAACTCTTAGAACAAGAGTTTCGCACCACTTTTATGTCCCCTAGTTTTAAATTATATTCCCCTAAACGAGGCACATTTTCACTGAGAGTTAAGGGTCTACTGGAACTGAGTCAGATTAATAGGGGCACCATAAGTCGTGTAGCCGGATGTTTATTCACGTTACATTTAAATTTTTTGTATGTTGATACAGTCGAGAAAACAGAGAGCACGAAAGGAATGACAAAAGCAAACAGTTTGAGGAAAGAAGCCATTAGAGTAAAAGTTCTACCCAATTTACACCATTAACAATTACTAAACTACCACCTTACATTCATTAAACTTTATTCTAAAATGGCCTTCGTGCCTTGGTAAGCGGTGACTCCCTTGTAAAAAAAGAAGCGTTCCAGTGTCTAAAAGTTGTACAATGAAGAGATGGGATTTTGCTAATTGTCGGGTTTGTCGGAGATATTTACGTTGAGGAGGCACAAGTGCAGCATTCTATGGAAAGACTTGTAAAACAAACACAGAAATGCAACATTGTGACGATGGGACTAGGACTGGAGCTTAATATAAATTATGGAACCGATTAGATCAAAGGCTATTTTTGAGCTTTGTTTAAGAGATAAAAACTAGTGCTCCGTGCACCAGCAACAGATGTGTCATCAATACTACATGCATGGCGATTGATTGCTTTGTAGAGATATAGGATACTGACAAGTTTAATTCACAACCTGTAAAATACTTATCTTAATTTTTATCAAATCCATTACATGATTTGGATTCTAGGAAAGTTTCAATTTAAGCTTAAGGAGTTTTAGAAAGAAAGTGAAATTCGGGAAATAGTGTCTCATGACTATGGATAAAATTCCATGCAAAGCTGAAATGTTTGAATTTTCAAATAGAGAGATTTAGAAAATTCTAGAAAGTTAGAGGTCCTGGATATGACCTTAAACTATATCCGATGGTGAGATCCCAGCTTGCGGGCTTTGGGGAGTGTGGAGCCACCCTTTAATTGCTATTGCTCTCAGGTCCACTATGACCCGGAGTGGTAGTACCTGTTAGGGTCCCAACTATGTGTTAAATAGAAACCGACTTGATAAAAAAATATATTCTATTTAAAAAAATTTTCTTTAAAATAACGGGATTCGGCATTAAATAACCTGAAAAGGGTTGATATGCTGTAAAACAAAAACGACCAATCAAGCAAACAACCAGAAAGCTCGAGAAGTTTATAGAACTTTCTGTTTCTTCTCGAATCTTCTGGATTTTTCGTACATTTTCTCTTTTCTTTTTCTTACTTGTTAGAAAACTTTCTTGGATTGATAGATGAGACCATTATTTATATAAATAAGGGAAAATTAATTTAGCCTTCTTAACAATATATAGATCTCATTAGCAGTGTTCATTTTTAAAAAAATTATTCAATTTTCACCCCAAACAAGGCACAATGCCACTTTGAAATAGGGAGCTACTATCGGGGACATAATTTGCGGGGGCATTATGAAGGGAGATGAGTAGCAAGATGTTTGTTCACATTACATTTGGACTTCTGCATATCAGTATAGTTGGGAAAGCAGAATCCCGGAAGGGGTTTCCAAAGACTTGCACTCTGGGGAAGAAACTATTAGAATAAAAGGCTTTCTTACACCTAGGGATCTCTACTGTAAAGGGGTGGGACTTAGTTGCTTGTCGGGTTTGTCGGTTGTAGTTATGTCGAGGAGGTACAAGTGTTTGCAGTTTGTCAGAGCATTCACCATTAAAGCATTTGTAGAAACAGGCAGAGGGATGCAACACTTCGTCGATAAGACAGAGGCTGAAGCCTAGATGACAGTCCAGGACCTATCAGGTTGCTTAATTCACTTCCCAGAAATAACAATAAAGACGAGTAATAATGAAATTTGATGATGAAGAACATCAAGCCAATTGTGAAAGCATCGGTCAAATAGCGAGTAAAAGTCAACGTTTATTCATTTCATTCAATTATCTCGTACAGATGCACAAAAGTGCTCGGAGCTAATTTTATGCATTTACATACTTCACCTATCGATGTAGACGTATATAAAGAGCATTTAATAAAAACAAACTCATGAATATTAACCGTTAAGAAACATTAGACATTTTCCATTATTTTCCTGGGAAATGTTTGAATGTTTCCGACGAGATCATCACAGTGATTCTCCTGCTACAAAACTAAAACTGACCCCCTCTCCCTCTCTCTTTCTGTATATATATATATATATATATATATATATATATATATATATATATATATATAGCACAAAAGGTTGCTCGTTTTAATGGTTCCATACCCATCTTTGTAGCTCTTTAACTTTTGAGTTAAAAAATAGGATGGCGTTACTTATGGAATTATCATTGTATATATATACACCTATAAAACTGAGTTTTTCTGCCATTGACATTGATATTAAAAGATTAGTTTTTAATTCAAAAATTGTTTAAACGAACTTTTTAATATACCCATTCGCGCAACCTCAAAAAAAGTAAATTAATTTGCATATTCATTTGGAAAACGAAGATTCAATTATTTGTTATTCATTTTATGGGTTCTTAATAGATGATTGGTTTAATTTAACTACATATATATATATATATATATATATATATATATATATATATATATATATATATATATATATATACTCTGAGATAAACGAAAAAGGGTGGAAAAGGAAAAGCGAATGGAAATTCATGGGAAATATATCTATATATATAAAAGCGAAAATGTATGTATGTATGTATGTATGTATGTGTGTTTGTATGTCTGCTAAAAACGTTCGACAGACACGACGAAAATTCACAAACTCGGTATCATATTGAAGCTCCATCCTGACTCGAAAAATATCGAAAAATTGGCCAAAAACGTTCTTTTTTTTACCCCGAAATCGACAATTTTCGACAAGGGGGGGGAAACAAGAACGGTCCTCACGTGACGACGACCGGTTTTACGCATGCGTCAGATGACTCATGACCTGATTTACTTTACATAGTTGAAAAACTGTACAAATTTCATGTACGTCGCGTTAGCTCCGTTGGTTAGCACGTTGGTTCATTATCTAAACGTTTTTGGGTTCGAATCGTGGTGTGAGATGTCTTTTCTTTTCGATTTTTTAAATTTAAATATTGAACCAGTGTTATTTAAGCCATTTTTCACATAACGTTCGTTTTCTGTTTTTTTTTTTTTACTTCGCTTATCCACCCCGACCACACACCCAAAAACACCCGGTTACCCACCGATGTTTTTAAATTTTAATATCGACACAGGCTTATTTAAGCCATTTCTTTTTTGTTTTTTCGATTTTTACATTTAACATCGTTCATTTGCCTTACGTTAGTTTTTTTTTGTTTTTTTTCGATGTTTTGATTACCACCCCCGCTTAAGTTTTAACGTTGTTTTCTTTTTTTACTTCACTTATAACAAACCTGGTCATTGACCTCATTTGATGAATAGCTATTGCTCTTCGACTTCCGTGCGCGCACCTGTCAATTTGGTTCTTACTTAAATAAATTCAAACATCTTTCAGTAACTCATTCTGGCTGGCCGATTTTATTTTCAAACTTCGCCTCAGGGCTTCGGGTTCGATCCTACCCCCACTCCCGGTTTCTTTTTTTATTTAACAGCACTCACACCTACAAACACCCGGGCAACGCTGGGTACCCCCGCTAGTATACAATAAAATAAAATATATGTACAACTGAGATGAAGGGGAGGCGGGCTAAGAACGATTAAAATATATCTCCAAGCAAGTCTAATGATTTCACGAATTTTTTCTCGGCAAAGTGACAGCTTGTGTAAAAGAATTGAGACGCCAAAAAAAGTGATTTTGAGTGTCAACCCGGTGCAATCTATATCTATATATCTATAAAAGTGAAAATGTATGTCTGTCTGTGTACATTTCCCTACACAATTACTCCGTCAACTTTCAGTCTACAGACTCGAAATTTGATATGCAGGTTAGTAAGATTTGGGAAAATCTTTGTAATCGGTTGTCGGTAAGAACTGACCCACTAAATTATCGCCCCATTAGCCTCCTCCCGCTTTTCGCCAAAATATTTGAGTCCTTAGTTAATCAAGCCCTAGTCCAGCACCTAACAGCTGCTAAACTCCTGACTGACAAACAATATGGATTCAGGCAAGCCCGTTCAACAGCAGATAACTGTAGTTTCTGAACGTATATACCGTTCATTGGATAAAACGGGAGGGTAGAGCGGTGACCCTTGATATATCTAAGGCTTTTGACAGGGTATGGCACGATGGTCTTCTAAGGAAAATTAGATCATATGGAATCACTGGAAGAATTCATAATGTAATTAAATCCTTCTTAAGTAATAGAAAAATCAAAGTTGTCCTCGACGGACGTACATCCAAACAATATGACATAAATGCGGGAGTACCTCAGGGGTCTATCCTTGGACCTCTATTATTCCTGATATTCATAAACGACCTCCCTGATAATATTGTTTCGGAGATGGGTATATTTGCCGATGACACCACTCTCTATAACAGATATGAGGGGAAAACAAATGAACACATATCCAAGGAAATGGCAGAAACACTAGAGGATGACCTCCAATCCGTAGTGGAATGGGGACAAAAATGGTTGGTCACATTCAATGCTGCTAAGACTAAGCTTGTTTCCTTCAATAACTACAAGAAACCTTCTCTACCACCAATAGCAATGGCCAAGAACACATTGCCTGAAAGTACTTCTTTTAAACTCCTCGGCCTAACGTTTACAGGGAATATGAACTGGAATAGATACATTGAGAGCATTGCCAAGGCTGCTCTCTACCGTGCTAGAAAACTACTTACGCCTGCCAGTATCCTATACCTCTATAAGGCAACCATTCGCCCATGTATGGAGTACTGTTGTGACATCTGGGCTGGTGCATCTGCTGATTGTCTCTCGCTCCTGGACAGGGTTCAAAAAAGAGTCGCCAACCTGATAGGTCCTGAACTGTCATCTAGGCTTCAACCTCTGTCCCATCGACGAGATGTTACTTCCCTCTGCCTGTTCTACAAATACTTTAATGGTGAATGCTCTGACGAACTGCAAACACTTGTACCTCCCCGACGTAACTACCCCCGACAAACCCGACAAGCTACTAAGTCTCATCCCTTTACAGTAGAGATCCCTAGGTGCAAGAAAGCCTTTTACTCCAATAGTTTCTTCCCCAGAACTGCGGGTCTTTGGAACTCCCTTCCGGGATTCTGCTTTCCCAACTGCAATGATATGCAGAAGTTCAAGTGTAATGTTAACAAACATCTTTCTACTCTTCTCCCTTCATAATGACCCCGCTAATTAATTCCCTAATAGTAGCCCCTTGCTTCAAAGTGGCACTGTGCCTTGTTTGGGGTGAAAATTGAATAATAAAAAAAACAAACGAAATTTGACTGTTAAGGGGTCAACGTTCAACGAGTTGACCTTTGAGAACTCTACCAAACTCCTCCGACAATTTTGAGTATAAACACTTGAAATTTTACATATAGGTTCCTTGGACATGGATCTTACTTAATAACTTGATTTGAACCCAAAACAATAAATGTTAAGGGTTCATAATAGGGGTCAAAGTTAAAAAAAATTGACCTCTGTGGTCTCTACCAAATTACTAAAGACAATTTCTGGTGTAAAATTTTCAAATTTTACATAAAGGGTATTCAGATATAGGGCAAGATTTTTAATCGGTTTGGGTCGAAATCTTGAGTTACAAATATATAAATATATGTATGTATGTATGTTTGCATGTCTGTCTAAAACCTTCGACAGAGGCGACGGATTTTCACAAGATTAGTATCGTTTTGAAGCTCGACCCTTCAGACGACAAATACCGAAAAATTGGCTAAAAACATTTCTTTCTTCACCCTCAACTGGGCACTTTTCTACAGGGAGGGGTTGCTTTTTTCGCCGATATTTTCGAAAGTCATCCCCTCTTTTCGATTTGCTAGCCTTAATTTAAACTTACATCACTTCCGGTTTGAAGGTGGTTGTAACAGCAAAGACATCACGTTTTTTTCCTGTTCTTTTCCTCCTTTGCGTACGGGTTCGAGCCTGCCTTCCTACTACCACATTTTTGTTTTGCTCAACACACACCTCCAAACACCCGGGCAACGCCGGACACCCATGCTAGTATTCTGAAGTAATCTATTTTATAGGCATTGGCACAAGCTGGATTTTCAATTAGATGGTGGCCAATGGCAGATTCCAAAGCAGAAAAGGAGCGAAAAATATATGGCTTGCCTAGTCTAATTTCTGTCGGTATATGTTGGGTAATGCGTGTCTGATAGTTCAAGAAGGTTCGACCCTCATAGCCAGCAACCCCCTGTCAATTAAATTCATAAATAATGTTACTTTGTGTGATGTGGAGCAAACCGTCCATCGTGACTAGTGGGGATGCAGATCTTACACCGAAAACCAACTGTAATACGACGGAGGGAAACAATTTGTTACGGATTTAATAATACGTCTGCCCAAACATTGACTAGCAAATCGAACCCAAAGTAATTTTAAATAAACAGGACACTTTGACGGACCCAAAGCTATAGAAGAATTGTATTTTCCACCGGACTAGTAATAATATAAATAGTCAAATCTTCTGGATAATTATTACGAATAAAAATATCTTTGACAGTATTCAGTTTGTGCTCGAGTTAGTTTGAAGAACAAACTATAAAGGATCTATATGCTAATGTCTTAATAAACCCTATTTTTATAAAGGTGGGCACAAATGAGGGTCAATCCACATAAAGACCGGTAAAAGTCGGTTTGCGATAAACTTTAGTAAGAAAATAATTTTTACTACGTTCAATCAAGATATCTAGGAAAGGTAAGGAACCTTCATTCCTTTTCTCTATAGTAAATGATAATACTGTGTGGATAGAATTGAGATTATCGAAGGAAATTGTTGCTTCATTCTCAGAAGCAAAGGCTGCAAAAGTGTCATCGACGTATCTAAAATATATTGAGATCTTAAATATATTCCTAAACAGTGTTGACTCATAGAATCCTACAAAAATATCTGCTAATTAAGGACCTAGGAGGCATCTCATTACTTCCAAAGAGATCTATGAAAAAAAAACAAGACTTTCTGATTCATTAAGGCCTAGATTTTATTTGCTTCCTAAAATACATAAAGAAGGTCTCCCGCTTAGACCTATTTTGTCTGTGGCGGGGTCTGTCCAACACTCCCTAGCCAAGTGGCTATTGACTATTATAGAACCAGTTCATGATCTATACATTAAACATTGCATTACCGCTTCATTCAGGTTGACTGAATAGTTATATAAGTTACAACCTAGTTCTGCCAACAACTTATGTGTTCATTTGATGTTTCCAGCCCATTTACCAATGCCCCGTTACAGGGACTCACTTTATAATAGCAATATAAATTCAGCTTGATAACGTTATGTACAGGCAGATAGAAAGGGTTCAGATGCGAAGCCCCAAAGTCCCGCATTAGCAGATATTCTTGTAGGATTTTGTGAGTCAGCACTGTTTAGGAAAATATTTAAGCCCTCAATATATTTTAACAGAATATTCAAATGAAATTCAATAAAGATTACTTTTTAATGAGAATATAGAAACCATTGGCATTTTTTTTTATTCCATCTAGGATTCTTAGTGGTGATAATCGGTTAGGTCTATACATTAACTAAAACAGTTTATAACATATTACAACGAAATTTATATATATTTTTTTCGTTTCGTATTTTTTATCTTAAAATAACAGCGAAGAATATAATTCAAAATTATTTAAATACTAGCGGAGAGCGAAGCGTTGCCTGGTTGTAAAATACGGTTAAATATGGTATTTTAATTCATGGAGATTTCATATATATTAGAATAGAGTCAATTAAAAAAAAAACGGAACATTAGTGCCATCACCAAGAACCGAAACAGAAAGTAAAAGTGTAAGCAAAAACTGTGATAAACAAACAGACAAATGATAGCAGAGATAAAAACACGAAAATCACATTTTCAACGTGATTATTTAGCAGATAAAAGAAATTTGTTAAATGCTGCCTCAGTTTATAAAGGTTTGTGTTTATAGTCCATAAAGTTGAGAATTGTAAAAGGTAGGAGAGAAAAAACTTATCGAAAAAAAAAAAATAAGATACGGTAAAAACACGAAAATTTAATCGCCGTAAAAACGTTGAGAATTTTTACAAGATAAGAGAGAAAAACGCTTTCTTATTACTTATCATGTTATTAAAAGAAAAAAAAATATGCCGCGTGGTAGGCTCGCGTAAGAAAGTTGATAATTTTAAAAGATAGGAGAGAGAAAACGTTATTAAAAGAAAAATGATGCATGGTGGGCGTGAACTTGCAGAAGTTAAGTTCGTAAGCAAACACGCTATTAATTGAACCAAGACTCCAACAATGTTACCATGTTGCAAATTTATCTTTTTTAAATGAAAGAAGGAACCGACAGTTCGCGCATGTGCGATTAAAAAACAGCATCGGAACTAAGATTTTTACCTGATCCACCGACATTTCTATATGAAATAATTGACGATTTTTCTAATTATGCTTGCCCGAGAGATCGCTCTTTCTAACATAACTGAGTATGTTAAGTTCGTTTAATAATTTTAAATAGAAAAAAGTAGGCTATTAATATCAATGCTAGAACGAGAAAGAGACTTAACTTTAAAAGTATATGGATTTATATACTTTAAAGATACCAATACACATGCACCACTCACATTATATATATATATATATATATATATATATATATATATATATATATATATATATATATATATATATATATATATATATATAATAAGGTTTTATATTAGACGAATAGTTATCATGAGACTGATTCGTTTTCTAGCTGGCTACGTTACAACCTCTTGAAACTATGCAAAGAATGTTTCATATGGGAGGGGGGAACTTAACTCTGAAAGACATAAAAATCGTTTCGTTAAAATAAGTGAACAAATAGGAAACGACTTAAAACTTTTTTAAAGTAAGTTAATTTATTTTCGATGTAATAAGATTAGATTCGCATTAGAAAATCCCAGAAAAAATAAATAAAAGTAAGAAAATAGAAGCGCAATTTTCTAAAGGGGACTCTCTTTCTATATCAGTTTCGTCTCAACTAACAAACGCTTTATTATTTATCAACAAATGACCAGAACATTTGCGATTAAAATAACGCGTAAAGATCAAGAGAATCTACAATTGAGAAACTTTTTATAGCTCAATAATTGAAGCGAAGCAAGAATATATAATTTTTCTTTTTTTACAAAAGAATAACCACTTATCAATGCCCGGTTGTCACTCAAGGATAAAGGTTAATGAGTGTACAGTAGTAAATGGGACAATATCGTAGTACTCATTAGAAGTGAAAATTTGGTAAATTGGATTACTTAAGGGGATGGTTAATGAAGAACTTGTTTATGTTGGACTTGAAGACGTCTATATTGTAGTTAGCTGGAAAGCAGGGAAACGGAAGAGTTCCATAGGCATGCAGAAAAAACCTTTGCTCATGGAATTTATGTTTAGTTTTAGGCACAGATAAAGAGTAAGTGAAATTAATGATAGTGGTTTCAGATAGACGATTGTTTTTTGTGAAAGTTTGGCGAGGAGGGGGTATCATAGATTGGAGCTCAGACGAACACTTGCCATGAAAATAACGATAAAGCAGAGATAGGCTCGGAACATCTCTTCTGTGGGAAAAGAAAAGGGCATCCCCCACTAGGTTACGAAGTCAAGTCCATTTTAAATTCTGTCAAGGTGGGATACGGAGCTTCTAGCAGCTCCTGCCCAGATGTGAGAACAGTACACTATCCTTGGACGTACTTAACTCTTATACAGGTAGAGAATTGCACCAGCAGTGAGATATCTACTGGAGCGGTAGAATGATCCTACGATCGACCTTAGCAACGGATTTGATGTACATGTTCCATTTCAGATCAGGAGTAAAGGTCAGACCAAGAAGCTTGTCAAAACATCGAGCTTCCTCAAGACAAATGTCATTCATTTCAATTGATGTCAGAGAGAGATCAGAGCGTTGATGATGTAAAGATAGAAGTTTAGTTTTAGATGCATTCAAATTAACCAGCCACCTCTTCCCCATTGTACCACGTGCTCAAGATCAGACGAAAAAGAATCAGAGAGAACTTGGCCATTTACGGCCTTTGATGTGTTTCCATAGATGGTAATGTCGTAAACATAGATGTCTACAAATGATCTTAGGATGTGATTTGGGAGATTATTGATGTAGATCAGGAAGAGAGTTGGGCCTAGGATGGACCCCTGTGGAACTCCAGCATTAATACTGTAAGCCTCTGATTTCTGCCCATCAACCATTATTCTTATGAACCTATCAGAGAGAAATGATTTAGTCATTGAGAAGACATTTCCAGCTATACCGTAACTGGAGATCTTGTGCAGTAGACCTTTATGTCATACCCTATCAAAGACCTTTGATATGTCAAGAGTAATTCTCCTAGAAATGAAGCCTCTGTCGAGAGATTCGCTAATCCTATGAGATACAACTGTTAGCACATCTGCTGTAGATCTAACAGAACGGAAACCATATTGCATGCCACTAAGAAGATTATTTTTGCTGAGGTGATTGACTACTTCTCTATTTAACACATATTCCAGCAACTTACTTATAACACACAGGAGACTTATTGGTCGGTACTGAAAGGGAGATGACCGATCACCTGAATTCTTAAATACGGGGCATACTGAGGAGGTTTTGCATGGTGTTGGGGAGCAATTCTCCTTAAGACAACGCTTAAATAGCTTTGTAAGCATGGGAGTTACTTCTAGTTGAGGCTTTTTCAGCACTATCATTGAAATGCTGTCAGGGCTAGTTGCTTTACTGGAATCAACATCATGTACACATTTGTATGTCATATAGCGTGTTTTATGATACAGGAGGAAATATGAGCGGGGGGGCAGCTGTGATTGCATAGGGTAAAATTAACTGCAAAGTTCTTAGTTTGGCTTTGTCTGATGTTGACGAGATTACCTCAGCTCCATTAATGATGGTTGGGATAAAGCACACGCTTCTGTCCAGGACCCTGGTGGAAACCAAGCCGCTGCTCAGCTACATTGAACTTAACGGACTGTGCATGCAGCGGTCTATACCCACAGTTTACCTTCCACTAGGTCAAATACCATAGAGAATACGTACTTTTGAAACATGGAACGCAGAGGTAGATCATAAAAATGTACGGAAGCTATCCTAGTCAGCCATAGAGTATCGATATACTGTACGATGGAGAGGTACATATATATATATATATATATATATATATATATATATATATATATATATATATATATATTAGTCATCCACATACAGTACCGTTTCGTTGTATCACAACTCATCAATGTGGCTAGACTAGCATCTTTCCCTAGCAAAGGATTGAAACTAAACCATCGCGTTGATTGTCGGCAGTTCGACCTACGGGAAAAGCGCCCGCAAACCACCTCAATGAATGTCTATTTGAAACAAACATTCGTTCACCACTTTTATAGTGCTCAGGCCACTTGTTTTTTATTTACAAACAAAGAGCGAGTTTCATGAAATCTTCCGAAAATAACAAATTTCTCTTTGTAAGCCTGATAAAATATATGTAAACAACGAAAGTGCATATCGCGTGCTATAATTAGTGGCACGTGTGTTAGCGTAATAGGTTAGGTATTTGGCTTTTACCAATCGTTTGGATTTCAAATCTCATAGTGAATGCACATGCTACATATGACTATACCGATGAAATATTTTCCTGGATCATTGCAGACTATTTTTAAGAAGGATAAAATGGAATTTGATTCACTTCCTCTCAGAATATACTTTGTAAAGATTGGAATATTTTGAAATGACCGTAAACTTTAACAAAGGTACATAACTCCGTATTTGTCTTTACAGAGGTACTTAAATTTGAAATTTTTTCTGGGTCGGGATCTATCTATAAAATCCTTGTCCCTGGTTAGTTTTTGATCTGAAAACGGTATTTTTTTTAGCTCTTTACATCGTCTACCTTGTCCACTGCAATTTCCACAAGAAATCAGGTTCATGATTCGGTTAGTATTTGCAGTAATAGTGCGTCATAGTAAAAAAAAATTGTTAATATTAAAGATAAGTGATCACAGGTTTCAAAAGATAGCGATATATATTTTCCTGTTTTATCTTACGTACAATGTTTGTGTGGGACCGGCACACACATAGTTGATAGCAATAATAGTAATCCATTCATTAAATATGTTACCTTAATTAGTCTATGGGAAGGATGGGTGTCATTCATTAGATTTGCGATTCGCGAGTGGATACTCATTTGCTTTACATTTGACTTTATTTATGTGACCTATGAGAGTACATTTCTAATCGGTTTGATCCTTTATTGTTTTTTGTAGGAGACTGATTTCTTATTTTTAAAATGACTCTGGAAAATTAACGTTTCATTGTATGCTGAAACAATGCATGTGACATAGATCTATCAAAATAAACTTTAAAAATTGACTACTTTGCATATTACTATGACAACCATCTATAAATTATAATGATTTTTTAACCATCAGCTCTTGGAAAATTGTCATTTTTTCATGACTATTAGTCGATTACTGAATTAATTCTGATTTCTGCTGTTGTGTCTTATATCAGTTTTCATGTACTATCTTTTGTTGTTAGAGGTGGTAAACTTACAACAATTTAAAGGTTAATCGTAAAATTAATAGCAATTTAAACAGCCCCGCAACTCTTGCTTCCCTATTTTGTTCTTTAGTCCTCACATTCCATGACGAATGTTTCTGACAAATCCAGAAGAATAACTGTTTTCTGAGTCGGAAGCTATCATTTTAATACTCATCGTTGGTTAGTTTTTGACTTTGAAGTAATATTTTAGCTCTTTACATCAAGTGGTTTCATGACTTGTCTGAAGTGATTTCCATAAAAAATACATAGGAATAATCTAACGGAAACAGGATATTTATAACAACAGTTGTTTAAAAAATAGGGCATATATTTTAGTTATAATTGAAAGTGATTCATGCAGAACACGAGTGGATAACCAATATGTTATGTTGTCACTTAAGACATAGAATTACTTGGCAGCGTCCTATTCCTTCCCAAATAACATTCAGCATGATGCATTTCATTAAATCATCTAAAGCAGAACATTTACTTTTTCTTGGAGGGGTAGTAGGTTAATTCCGTTCTCCAAAGTTATTCATATAAAGTGTACACAGAACACGACTCCTTCCTTACATGCTACAACATGGTCGTTTAAAAGTCCAATATCAACAAACATCTGTAAACTCTTTCTCTGAATCAAACATCATTCTCAACCCTTTCATAGTACTGCTCCATCATCCAACTGACAATCTCGTTAACTATTATCCTCGAGTAGCTTTTGGCCTGAGTAAATGGTGACCGATCTGTATATTAAAATAATTAACTAAATTGTGGTGAAAGTTGGAGAGAAATGACTGAGAATTGGATTGAAATTATGGCCCTGGTAGGTAAAAGAGACTGTGATTTGTATCGGAGAGGCGATTACAAATCACGGTTAGTAGTAAATACTACAGTAAGAACTTTTAACCGAGATCCCATTCCATTACGCATTTCTTTCTAGTTAATTAGAGAGTAGACACTAAAATCGACGTAAACTAGTATTTGCGTTACTTTCTTTTAAAGCAACGGCTTTTTTTTTTAACCAAGTCATTCTTCGACCGTTAAACTAACATTAGGAATTCACATTTTAGTAGATTCAATTAAATTCAGTTCCTCAAGTGCACTTCACAACTCTTTTCTTGAAACGTAATTCGCGTTAAAGAAAATGAATATTAGCATAATATTAATATTCTTGTCGCTTTTGAAAAAAGTTAATTTTTCTTTTGACTTAATTCGACTCAATTTTTGAATGGAATTTAAACAATACTTATGATGATTCAGATTATTTTAGATGAAGATATGTATTATTCGGCTACTGTTATTATCTTGTCTGTAAACACCGTTTATGAAACCTTTCTAGGTATGTTCGTTTGTAAAGATATTAATAGACCTTAAGTCCCTTCCTTTCCCGGTAGTCGTTAGGAAGGCCCCATTGTTCTAGGGGTTCAAAGAGAAATTAAAATGTTGACTTAGGTTCGAATGGATCGACGGCAAGATAATCATTTTCCACACTGATAATTCCTTAAAAATGATAAAACACATGTGTATGTAAATGAGAAAGTAAAAAAGTATTTTATATATATATATAAATTCAACTAATTCAACTAATTCAAATTCTTCAGTTTATGTTCAAGTTTTACTCCAATTACATAAATCTCTATTTACATAAATATATATCTTTATATATCCGTTTACACACGATTCATTCTTAAACTAATTAATCGATCATTATGAATCTTAGAAAAGATCTGGCCTCAGAAGTCATAATGTGGTGATCTATATTTACTTTGATTTATATTCATGCAGAAGGAGTAAAGATGAGTGGACACTTTTCGTGGGAATTCAGATACGTTCGATTTTGAAAATTTTTCACGGTATGTATTAGACATCAATAATAAATACTTCTCAAATTTGGGGTTCTCTGTAATATTTTAAGTGATTTAAGAGGCATAATGCGTGCACAGCCTTTCCATAGAATATTTTCATAGTTTTTCCGACTATGTTAGTGACACGAATATAAGTTATATAAACAAATTCATGAAAACATTTTGCCAATTTTGTCTTAATACTTCAGCTATGTGATAACTGATTACATGTGCATGAAATAAGCTTTTAAATAATTATTTTCTAACGTTAATAATAGTAACATAAGTTCCTTATAACTAACACTTAACTAACTGTATCTATTAGATGCTACATGAGGTAAATTATTTCAGATGTGTTTCTGATTTGTTTTTTAGGATATAAGGGTCTTATTTCTTCGTTTTGAAAACTATAAGTAAATTGCTATTTAAAATATAACTACACACTTTAAAAATGTATTTCATTAAACCTTATCAGAAATAATATATCTCATTTCCTAGCTGACATTCCTGATCGCTTTCAAATTCAATGTAAACAAGTTTTTTGTAACCGTTCTCTTAAATAATCAATTACTATCCAATTCGTATTATTTGGATTTACTAGACTACTGTTCTCATCTTGAATGTGATTTTCATAACGTTTAGGTTGATGTAACCTCTGACCTTCTTCATGTATATCTTGTCGAATTCGGGCATGTTTCTGTCGAACTCGGGAATTTGGACAAAATTCCAAACGGATCCCTTTATTTACTTCACAGAGGTAGTATGCTATTGTTCTGTCACCTTTAACTGGATAGAGGTCCAAAGCAATTGGCAACTGTATAATTATTGTTGGGTAGTATGCCGTTTCTGAATTTCTGAGATGAGGATTGGTCATTCGTATTTGGATTCATTAGACTACTGTTCTCATTTTGAGTATGAACTTATTGTTTATTTATTGTTTTCATAAGGAAGAAATGATAAGGCCCTTATATCGAAATCCCCATTACTAAGAAATATATTAAATGTTGATCAATGACGGAGAGTCAACTTAAAACGGGAAACAGGAAGAAGATCATATTGTCATATATTTGGAGTAAGTAATATCTTTTTGTCGATCTCAGAAACCGATAAAGAATTTTAAACCAAAATTTTAGTTAATCTCCGAAGGTAGATTGTTCTCGTTCTGTTTTCTAAGGTCGGTTAGAAGTGTTGAGTAATTTTATTTTATTCTTAATTAGTATTGATTGTAGTGAAGATTGGAATTCAAAATCTAGAAGACTCTCACTTAGAACCGCTTCTTATACAACGTTGATCTACGTTATGCCTTAAAAACCGTATAAATTCTCTAGTTTGTCATATTCAAGAAAATGCATCTGCAGTTGGCTGGAGGTTAGATTGGCTAAAGCCTTATAAAAATAACGACTAAGACAAGAATTATAGTCTGAATAATACAAATTGTCAATCATCATTATAAAATACCAAAATATATGATATTAGAAACGTACCACGTAACCAAATAATAGCTCTTTTTAGATTTAATACAGTGAGGAAGAAAGTAAAATTATTTACACTGGTTGTAGCTAGACGAGTTTTTGTTGTGAATAGATTAAACCTCAATCAAACAAATTAATCCTTATCTGAAAATAGGATATAGTGATTCATAATTTTCCAAGGTGCCTTAAATAAGTTTCTAGACTTTTTTTGTACAGGCATTTTGAATTATCGTAGACACTTGAAAATTCAGTATGTTATTGCTATACATCTTAATGGCAAATTTGTATGAGTTCAAGTGAAAGTTAACAGTTACAATAGGAATTGAAATACACCCTACTAAAGCCTGATTGTCACAGCTGGTGAATTTCAAAAATGCAATCTGGACGTGAGGACAGTTTGAAGAAAGAAATACATTAAAATTATGTTTTAAACTTGGAAAATGCCACAGAAACATATGGAATGCTTCAGACTGCTTTTGAAACATCTTGCATAAATGGAATATTTTTTTCGAGTGGCATAAGAGAATCAAAGAGTGCAGGAAGTCCGTGAGGAATGATGATAGGTGTAGGAGGAGTAAGGAAATTAGAACACCAGAGTTGATTAACGAAATAAATAATTTCATAGACAAAGACAGTCGTGTGTTTATAGAGACAATAAGTGTATAGTTTGATGTCAGTGTGGGAACTATACACACAATTATTCGTGAGAAACTGAAAATGCCGAAGATTTGCGCAAAACTTGTCCCAAGTGTGCTCAGAGAAGATAAGAAAGAAAGACGTTGTTATGACAACAGGTTGATGGTCGAGTTGATCAATTAAGATCCCGTAGTTCTTGAAGCTCTGGTGACCTGCGATGAAAACTGAATCTACTGCTATGATTCAGAGACTAAGAGACAATTCCCAGTGGAAGCATGCTGACTATCCTATACCCAAGAAGGTCAGACGGAGCAAATTCACCCAGAAACTTATGATGATCCTTTAACAGCACGGGCATGATCTACATGCACTGGGTTCCCACAGGACAGATAGTTAACAAGAAATGCTATGTTGACGTTTTGATGGAGTTCAGGAAGAGATTTCGTCGACAGAGGCCAGCACTCTTCAAATCGTGTCAGTGACATTTCTACCAGGACAATGCATCAGTACACAATTCCATTGTCACAGATTGTTTGACCAAGATGGGCATCAAGACAGTTCCTCATCGTCTCTATAGCTAAGATCTTGCTCCCTGTGACTTGGTTATTTCCTAAGCTCAAAGAAAAACCTTAGCGGCTGCCATTATGAGATAATTGAGGAGATGAAAGAGGCTGTGACGAGAGTCATTGACACGCTCACAGAAGAGGACTTCCATTGGGCTTTCCAAAAGTTGTTGGAACCGCACAAGTGCATTGCAGCCGGCGGAGATTATTTCGAATGGGACTAGAATTTCATGTTTGTACTATCAATAAAAGTACCCATACGAAAAAATCTGGAAACTTATTGAAGGCACCTCGTATTTGTGATCGAACTCGGCAAACCAAGCCCACAGACCGCGTCTGTAATCACTGCATTACATAACTATACAAATAAGCATCGGCAAAAACTTTGTATCTTTTGTTCAGCTGTACTCTTTATTTATTTATTTATTTATCTGTATTTATTTACTTCGTGCAGACGCATTTCTAATGCGTTTCTACTCTCTATTGCCTCTACATAATTTAAAAATATTTTATACATTAATTTGAGGAAAAAGAAAGAAGAAAAAACTCACCCGACAAGTGTCACCCTGACCTATATGCCACCCACTTCTTTCCTATGTCCAAAAACTTATCACTCAGACATGACGCCTAGTTAATTATTAGTTGACATAAGTCGAGGATCGTTGTCACTTCTACTACTAATATTTAAATTGTTTTGTAGGTTTAGTTTAAGCCGGTATACGATATAAACAATGAGGGATAGAGAATAGGGAAGTGATGAGTGAGAGGGGTTGTTAGACTAGGGCTTCTCAATATTTTTGGTATTGTAATTTTCATGACGCACGCATTTGGCACAGCTTCACTGAGCTTTTATCCCAGTCGAGGATACGTCCCTGACAATCAATCTGACAGATCCGGCCACTGTGACGGTGGTGGAGTTTTATCTGCCAGGTTGTGGTATTTGTTTCGTTCAGCTTTAGAAGGTCAACCCTCCCAGGCCTTGTTTTCTCCATTTGGAATCGAGTTAGTTTATAGCTAACTGCTTGGAGCAGTTTTAAGTGGACAGAGTGCACTCCTTTTTGTGCACTGGCTTATTATTCTCATATTGTGCCACACTGTCCCGCGGTGTGTACGTGCGTAAATACCAAGGAACGTCCCCAACAATCTGTCCAACAGTAATCTTGTTGCTGTTGGACTAAAGGTTTTGTTCAATTATAGGAGGTTAATCCGCCAATACGATATCTTAAGGTGCCTCTATCAGGGAATGCCAATGTGGCTATCCAGATATATTTTTGGTCAGAGCGCACTTCTTATAGTGTTTTAACCTTTCAAAACCTTCCTGATATTGTCTAAACTTTCAAGGTGGTAAAAACACGCTTAGTAAACATAAGCATGCATAACCGTGTATAGCCCATAACCCTTACTCACAATTTTCCAAGAAATATATAAGTATATCTGTAATACTTTAGAAAGAGATCATCAGATTTAGAATTAAAACCTCTCTCTCTCTCTCTCTCTCTCTCTCTCTCTATATATATATATATATATATATATATATATATATGTGTGTGTGTGTGTGTGTGTCTGTGTGTGTGTGTGTGTGTGTGTGCGAAAGGCGTTGCAAAAGTAATACCGTCTAGTTTTTTTTTTAATTTCTCCTGAATAGATCAGATGGGATTAAAAATTGCATTGTTATGATGGCTGAACTTATGCATTGATGACCTGAAAGTTTCATCTCTTTGTTTCAGATATTAACGGTCTGAACTTCTAAGAACGCAAATTCGGTCATGGACGTGCGTCAGAATCAGAAATGCGTCATTGAATTCCGGGCAAAAGTGCATTGAGAAACTATGTAGAAAAATAAATTTTAGGACGCAAAAGGTCGCTCGTTTAATGATACCACACTCGTAGTCTTTCAACTTTTTTAGTTAAAAATAGGAGGCCTTACTTTTGAAACGAATATTGCATGACAAAGAGCGCTCTGAACACCCATGTACAACCATCGTTCATCGCTGGCAAAAGTGCATTGTGAATTATAGTGACTATGTAAAAGAATAAATTCTGCAGCACAAAAGGTCACTTGTTTCAATGGTATCACTCCCATCTTCGTAGCTCCTTAGCTGTTTGAGTAATAAAAAATATGGTTTACTTGTGAAACAATTCAGAAGACTGGAAGTTGCTAAGAATAGTACAAAGAACGTTATGTTTTGTTTTTTTCACGAACCTCACAACACAATATTATATTCTTTTCTTACCCTTTTTTGCCTTCTAATATAGTCGAAAAAAATGGAAGACTCTCGAAATTAGAGGTTTATACATATGGCATAAAGTTCAGAAAAGATATACATATTTGAAGTTTAAGTTCATCTAACAAAACTCATTTGGACAAGTGTGCATAGAGATTCGGCATGTAGAGATTTAAATCCACGTCCATTATTTTCCCCGGAGACTGTTATGCATATGTTTTAAGTTATATCAAAATAACACATATTTGAAGTGTAAAGGGTGATTGCTCTCATAGCCTTTTTGCATATTCGGCACCAGTTTCATCATCTTCCTTCAAAATGTTTTGCATATGATTTAAATGTGATATATATATATATTTGAAGTTTGAAGGGTTTTTTTTGTCCCAACACCAAATTAAGGAGCATTTAAAGATACGAGACCAGTTCAATTGTCTTTCTCTAAAAATTTAAATATTAATACATTTTTATTTTTTTTTAAAGTAGATTTTCTTGCCATTCTTTCTATAAAAAGAAAGATTAATTGACCTATCTGTGTATCTATCTATCTATCTATATATATATTGACCTATCTGTGTATCTATCTATATAAAAGTGAGAATGTGTGTGTGAGAACAATTCTCTACCTATATACTCAACGAATTTTTTATCTACAGACTTGAAATTTGTTGTATAAGATATTCAGACACGTGGAAAACTTTTTAATCCGTTTCTATCCGAAAAAAAGTTGCTAAGGTGTCAAAATTGAAAATTGGTGCATGCAGGCCATCGGATTTTTATGCTTGACAACTGTTTCACGAATGCGCATGCGTGACTCGTTTACGTGACAGATTACTTATGTTAAGAATAAGTAAGTTTGAAAACACTTCTTGAAGATCCTGTTTAGCTTGCCTAAAGGTTATCGTACTTGATTCACTGTCTTTAGGTTTCGGTTTCGATCTGAGCTAGAGTATTTTTTTACTTAACAGATGTGAACTGTTTAGAAAAAAAAAAACATAATACTCGCACGCGCATGTCTCAGTTTCTTTCCGTATTTTTTAATTCATCTTTGAAAGGGATTTAACGTTACGTTTAATACATAAAGTATTTCTGTAAGAATACTGCATTAATTAAAATATAATATTTAGGCATATTTTACGACCGGCAATGACGGGCGGCCTATAGCATATCTATAAAAGTGATAATATGTATGTGTATATCTATATATGTATATGTATGTGTGTGAGGATAATTCTCAAACTATATAGTCAACGAATTTTTTATCTATAGACTTAAAATTTGGTATATAGAATATTCAGACATGTCGAAAACTTTGTAATATGTTTTCATTCGGGAAAAAGGCATGCTAATGGAAGAAAGTTGGAAAAAATACTAATTTCGGGTCATCGGATTTTTATTTGTTTGTCAACTATTTCACGAGATTTGAAAACATATTTTAAAAATGGTGGCAAGCAGGTCTATTGGTTATGGTACTTGATTCACTGTCTTAAAGTTTTGGTTTCGATCACAGCTCGAGTATTTTGTTTACTTACAAGAAGTTACCAGTATCTTTCCGTTTTTTTAATTCATTAAAAAAAATGAATTTAACGTTATGTTAAATACTGGATATCTTCTAGTATATATATATATATATATATATATATATATATATATATATATATATATATATATATAATGTGTGTGTGTAGGGCGATTAATCGGAATTGGGAATCGAAAAAAATCGGGAATCGAAAAAAATCGGGAATCGAAAAAAATCGGGAATCGGAAATTTTGACGTATCGGAATTGGTATCGGCATCGGAAAAATTTTAACTTCATTTCCGATGTGGAAACGACTATTTTAATGTTTTCTTGGCGATAATAAAATGAAACAAATAATTTATTAATATCATATTTAAGCGTACTTTGCGACCGAGCTTTTGCGGCGTTCGTGCTAGCTTAGATAAATACTTTTACAGTTTTAACAAAAACGCTACAATAATATCAGAGCGTGTCCATTTACACTGAACATCTACAGAATACCAACATCAATACATTACATACCAATGAGTCCCCTGTGGAATTTCCACAGGTCCTACTAGTTATTATTATTATTATTATTATTATTATTTATTTATTTATTTTCTGTATCTTGTATTTTATTTCTTTCATAGAGGGAAGGTAAAAAATAGTTAACAGAGACCACTCCTAATATAAAGATTTTTTTATAGTGATATTATTATTATTATGTAGAAACGCATTCTTGATATAGGAGTGTTTTGATAACTATTCTGTACTTACACTGTTTTTTTTTTTATTTTGCATACCAATCGTCGATTCTTTTTAATTTGTCATGAAAAATTTGAATAGCATTAACAACGATGTCTCACAATTTTAAATCAATTACAAGGAAAACATTTAGGAAGATCTACTCTTGTAATATACGCCCAACTTCCAAGTGTATTTTTACGTTTTGCAAAATATATGCGAACATATACGAGGAATTTACAGTCATTTGAACATCTTTTTTTTAAAAAGCACCAAATCTCTAATCAAATGTATAGAAATTTTAATGAATCGAAATCGAAATTGGTACTTGTGTCGGGATTGGGAATTTTGAATAGATACACATTCATATTTAAATTATAACGGACATATTTGTTTCAAAAAGAACATGAATTGCATCATATCTTTTTAAATATTTTAACGACTATATGACTTTCTAAAAGAAAATCTTACTCTTTTTCATAACGCTATGCCCGCACCTGTTTTTTTTTTTAATTTCCAACGACTGTTTTGTTTCTGAAATAGAATAAAGTCATACATTTCATTACATCAAAAATATATTTTCAAATATTTGTACTTTGGTGTTTTGCTTTCTTAATTTCATTTAACCAGAGGAAATCTCGCAATAAAGACGAAACGTTGATGAACACATAACTTCGTTTGTTCCTTTTTATCTCTCTATCTCGTCGGAATACTATTTCCATTATGCTCATACACACACAAACTGACACACAGAAACACGCACAGCTACACACACACACACACACACACACACACACACACACACACACACACACACACACACACACACAACACACACACACACACACACACACAACACACACACACACACACACACATATGCGTGTGTGTTTATTTGTGTTTCTTTGCCTTTTACTGTAGTCTAAAGATATTTTAAAATATTTGCTATGTGTGTAGACGATTAAAAAGTAGACTGAATCATCTTTCAAGGCGTTTTTTTTTTACCATTTCCCCTTCACTGGACCTGAAGGTAAACAAGAGAACAAATACAATCATTATGCTTGACTCATGAGAATCCGCACATTTATGAATTTGATTTCATTCTAAGTCCTTGCTATAAAATTAAGGTCATTGGTCAATGGTCCATGCTTGTACGGACATAACAATGTATAATGATGTGTTTAAAATTGCAAACTGAGTCAAGCGTGAACATTTAAAAGATCCGTAATCATATCTTTCTCATACCGTAGTAAACGTAGTTGATTGTAGCAAAGAAATTCGCAGTCCTGATTGTTTCACTCCTATAGTTATTTCCAGTTTATTGGGGCTCCTCTTTTACTAATCACAACATACCAATGCTAAAAGGCACTCGAGAATGAGGGGTAATGAGGTAGAATTATTATCATAATAATTGAATACAGAACCCATTTTTTTAGTCTTCTCCAGGAGATTTTTTTTTTATTCAATTTTCACCCCAAACAAGGCACAGTGCCACTTTGAAGCAAGGGGCTACTATTAGGGAATTAATTAGCGGGGTCATTATGAGGGGAGAAGAGTAGAAAGATGTTTGTTAACATTACACTTGAACTTCTGCATATCATTGCAGTTGGGAAAGCAGAATCCCGGAAGGGAGTTCCAAAGACCCGCAGTTCTGGGGAAGAAACTATTGGAGTAAAAGGCTTTCTTGCACCTAGGGATCTCTACTGTAAAGGGATGAGACTTAGTAGCTTGTCGGGTTTGTCGGGGGTAGTTACGTCGGGGAGGTACAAGTGTTTGCAGTTCTTCAGAGCATTCACCGTTAAAGTATTTGTAGAACAAGCAGAGGGATGCAACATCTCGTCGATGGGACAGAGGTTGAAGCCTAGATGACAGTTCAGGACCTATCAGGTTGGCGACTCTTTTTTGAACCCTGTCCAGGAGCGAGAGACAATCAGCAGATGCACCAGCCCAGATGTGACAACAGTACTCCATACATGGGCGAATGGTTGCCTTATAGAGGTATAGGATACTGGCAGGCGTAAGTAGTTTTCTAGCACGGTAGAGGGAGCCAACCTTCCTTGCAGCAGCCTTGGCAATGCTCTCAATGTATCTATTCCAGTTCATATTCCCTGTAAACGTTAGGCCGAGGAGTTTAAAAGAAGTACTTTCAGGCAATGTGTTCTTGGCCATTGCTATTGGTGGTAGAGAAGGTTTCTTGTAGTTATTGAAGGAAACAAGCTTAGTCTTAGCAGCATTGAATGTGACCAACCATTTTTGTCCTCATTCCACTACGGATTGGAGGTCGTCCTCTAGTGTTTCTGCCATTTCCTTGGATATGTGTTCATTTGTTTTCCCCTCATATCTGTTATAGAGAGTGGTGTCATCGGCAAATATACCCATCTCCGAAACAATATTATCAGGGAGGTCGTTTATGAATATCAGGAATAATAGAGGTCCAAGGACAGACCCCTGAGGTACTCCCGCATTTATGTCATATTGTTTGGATGTATGTCCGTCGAGGACAACTTTGATTTTTCTATTACAAGGATTTAATTACATTATGAATAAGAAGGATTTAATTACATTATGAATTCTTCCAGTGATTCCATATGATCTAATTTCCCTTAGAAGACCATCGTGCCATACCCTGTCAAAAGCCTTAGATATATCAAGGGCCACCGCTCTACCCTCCCCTGTTTTATCCAATGAACGGTATATACGTTCAGAAACTACAGTAAAGATATCTGCTGTTGAACGGGCTTGCCTGAATCCATATTGTTTGTCAGTCAGTCAGATGAGACACAAAGTCAGATATAGGTTTCTGTGAAACTAATAGGATTCGAACTTGGAACACACAAATTTTCAGACCGTGCCTTTAATCATGTAACAACCTTCACACTCGATGTGGTACTTATACTGTGTATCAGTCACCAGATAACTATCCACCAGCTTGTCTTGTTAGTGGTTGTATCCTTTGATGTTTTTAAATTTATGTAGTACTTATGGGTATTACCATTGATGTTATATTAGTATTAATACCCTTTCGTTTGCCATCCTGTTGAGAAAATAATACTTGTTTGGAAGGTAATGGTAGAGCATACTAATTATATGATCAGACAATCTGAATAGGTATTGGCTATTGTGACTGTGATAATCAGAAGTCTAGCCTTCTCTAGTACAGTTTTTGTGTTTATTTATTTCTAGAGTTTTCTAAATTTATTTTTGTGAATAAGAATTGAGCATAAAGTGCGTTTATGGATGTCTTTTTTAAGACATAAAGCGATTTAGTTTTACTCGCAGCATAAAGAAACCCCGGATCCAATTTCAGTCATCACTGGACAAAAATAATTTTGCCCAAACCACAAACATCGTTCTTCACACACACACACACACACACACACACACACACACACACACACACACACACACACACACGTATATATATCTGTAGCATAAAAATGCATACATTGGCCTTGCTCGATAGGAAGTCGACAGCCATGATGGATGCATATTCATACGTACACAGTTACTCATTTAAACGTTAATGCGTCCAGTTTGTTTATATGTATGATAAAGTACACAATTCTACATCTGTTCAAATAATTTTATCATATCTATTATATGAATCTACAGAATGACTTTTCATTGGTTAAATGATTAATGATGAAAAGAAAAAAAAATCTTTAAAGATGTTACTTTTTAAGTAGCTATAAGTGAAGCACTAATGATTTGCGCACTTATCATATTTTTTTTGCATAGTTACAATTGGAATTTCTTATAAAATAAGACTATAAACACGAATAAAGTTAATTCCTCAGACTAAAACGTTTTGCATTACTATTATGCGCAATTACGAAGAATATAATCAATATATACTAAACCTTAAATCCAGAATACTTATCTTCATTTTGATTCCAATCCATATAATTCGGATTATAAAAACGTCTAAAATTTAAGGTTTAGGCGTTATGGGTTTCAAGAAATAAAATTCACATAATCTTACTTTAAATGACGATGGATCGAATCTAGTTGATATATTTGAATTTTTAAATCGGATACTGTTTCCATATTATGCTCCCATAGAACATTCTAACATACTCTAAAGAAACTGAAACCTTAAGAATAACTATTAATTGAAGTAAAATAGCTATTGTTAAAATTTGTTCTCGTAGAGCCTGACGAATCATTATGGGGATTAAATCTGGCAATTCTATGTAGCTTAATTGACACACACACACACACACACACACACACACACACACACACACACACACACACATATATATATGTATATATAAATTACTATCTAGCTCTACACACGTATTGAGGACTATTGAACTAATTAGTGAAACCGATACGTAATATTATATCTCCCTAGAATTTTATGTTGGATACATGAAATGATGTATATACTTTGCTTTTTATAATTATTTTCCTCCGCTTATTTTGATGTTTCTTCTTCATTATTATTATTATTATTATTATTATTATTATTATTATTATCATCATCATTATTATTATTATTATTATTATTATTATTATTATTATTATTATTTATTTCAGATCTTTCCCACGTACGTCTAAAGAGAATACATAAAAAGGCCCAGTAATCCAGAACTATCGGTAAGTATTAAAATGAAGTTAGCACAGTGGTTCTCGTTTAATCATCGAAGTCAATCAAATCTTACCGCTTATACATATTGTTTCAAATCCCCTCACAGTATTGTTCTACATCGAATTGGCACTTTCATTCACCTTTATCCTTAAGTGCTATTTATGCCTTGATAAGTTGAGATTAATTAGTATAAAAAAGGGAAAGGCTGGGTGAGTGCACCTCCGAGGACTGCACCGAACCATAGTTCGACAGAGCAGAGCAGTTAGCACCACAGCAGTATATTCCGTCGGACTAATAACTTTTTAATAGATCAAGCGGTTACAATTGATAACCTCGCAATTATATTGCCAGGAAGTTATGTTTTATTTAAAACGTTATAAAAGCAATAAATAAATTAATTTGAATAAAATAAACAGAATAAAGTCACATTTCATGTCACATTTCAATTACTCTCTATTAGAATAGTATGCAGCCTGCATTTTTTGTGAAAAAAAGTATCCCTCGCCAGTGTTCTCAGTAATATTCATATAAAGTTATAGGATCAAGTTAGCAATTTAATTATTCATAAATTAATTATTATTGTCATATCTGATGACTTGAAGAAAAATGTACATCCGGTTAATTTATATTCAGAGAAGGATTTGTTCATGATACAAATATTATTATCTTTTTAAATATGTCCGTAAACTAAGGAAAAGAAAGAAGGAAATGATTTTCTTTATCTATGTGTATCTGTATGTGCAACTGACAATTTAGAAATAGATTGAAACTTCTTGAAAATATGCCTAAATAAAATATCGGAAAAAATATTGGACTACAAATGTTAGTGAGTTGTATAACTATTTTCTTCAACATAATTATTATAATTATTAACAAAGAAAACTCATTTAACAAGTTGTATTATTTTTCGGAATTTTTTGGATAATGATTGAGAATTTGTTCTAAACTTGAATTCGATTCTGACAAAGCTGATGTTACCTTCAACATACTTTGAGCGAGTCTCGTCCGAATAATCCAAAAATACAACGTATAACTAATAATCCAAACGTCTTTAGTAAAAACAATATGCAAATTAGGTAACCTTACGGTTTCGATCGCAGGCTAAGCTTTTGCTCTTGTGTAAGTTTAAATTGGGTGCAACTTTTGCATGGGGAAAATGGGCGCAACTTTCGCATCCATTCATTTACATAATGCGAGCTAGTAAAATATGACATTAAAAATCGTTGCTATTCGATAAACTATGGTTTTTCCAAAGTGGGCGAGAGTGAAGACTCTTTCATAAGCTGTAAAGAGAATAATATGATGCATAAAACTATCACGAACTTGTGACACTTTGCACGTTATTAACATCTGATATATTCGTTAATGCCTGTTTTGGATTGGTGTTAAAATATATAGTTTAAGGACACATGCCGTTGTTGTGCAGCATAATAAGAATCAGTGTGACATTCGCTAAACAATAAGTGTCATTGAGTGCGAGCAGCTACCCAGATTTGAGAATTTAGGGTAATAAAATGAAGTGACAGATTACTACGGAATGTTGAGCTGTTTAAATTATTTTTAAATGAAAATGTTGTGATATACACAGGAACATCTTTTAGCAATTACAAACTCATGAGATTATTATGTGTGTGTTGGATGGGGTTCTACGTGTTTCAACGAAGTGTTATTTAGGAAAGTATCCTCTAAATAAAAATAGAATCTTTATATATATATATATATATATATATATGTATATATATGTATGTATATATGTATGTATATATATGTATATATATATGTATGTATATATATGTATATATATATGTATGTATATATATGTATGTATATATATGTATATATATGTATGTATATATATGTATATATATGTGTATATATATGTATATGTATATATATATTTGTATATATATATCTGTATATATATGTATATTTATGTATATGTACATATGTATATATATATGTATATATATGTATATATATATATGCGTGTATATATGTATATATATATGTGTGTGTGTGTGTGTAATTGAATTGTATCATACAAATATAAATATGTAATATTAGCTTGTTTAATTGTACTTTTGATAAAAAGATGCTCGGCATTATAGATAGCACATTGATGTAAGACAAAATCAAATGATTAAAAATAAAATTTACTTTATTTATTGTTTTATCGGATGTTTTCAAATTTATAGAAACTGGTAATACTTAATTTTATTTTGTTAGATAATACTTATGTTTACTTTGTTTGGTTTTTATTTAATTTTTTTTAAAAACCTTATTGAATAAGAAAAAATCTTTTGCTATATTCTTTCTTTTTTACTAATAAATGATGTAAACTTTATTTTAAACTATTTAATTTTATCTTATATATATATATATATATATATATATAAGATGTAAGAAACAAGTTAAATGCGTACTCATATATCGAATAACAATAGAATCTTTCTTTATAAAAATAAATTGATATGGAATTATTTCGAATAAAGAAGACAAATCTAATTAAAGAATAATGTTCATAAATATGCAAATAGATAACCGTTATTCTCTATACAACGTTGATGACAGTGAAAGTGTACCTTTTGAACACAATATATATATATATATATATATATATATATATATATATATATATATTAGTATACTTGGGCAGCATTTTCACCTTTATGCACGTAGAGACAACTCTTGTTTGTTTCTCTTACAATAGGTTTCTTCTTTTTGACGGACTAGTTTCCGAGCACTCTGTTCAAGTCTAAAAAGAAATTTGCCGTATTCGTGAAGGTTTTCGACCTCCATAGGTCATCCTCAGGCGAGTGATAAAAAATAATAAAAAATAAAAAATAAAATAGTGAGTTGATTGGAAAGACGATTAAAATCGTTTTGTAATACTTAAAATACTTAAAAGCATTTAAGCGTACCATGTGTTTCGTATAGAGCCTGGTTAATCATTGTTTTTTAATACGTGTTAGCAAGGCTTTAATAATCGGGAGGCGTACATCACATTGCAAGACAGCTAAAATTGCAGTGTTTTTTTTATTAATATGTCTCTAAATTCAGTTTTGGGGGTGTCGTGTGCTGTGATGTGCTGATAAATGGACATAGGTGAAATGCTAATCGTCAAGAGATGCGATTTCGAGTCATGCCAATGTACATGTTATTTTTGGAGACACATTCTCCTATAGTGCATTTAATCTATATATATATATATATATATATTAATGCAGATATTCTACATGATTTATACTTGCGTAATATTTGCGTAAGAAGTTTACAGAGAATACAAAACTCTTTCCATATATATTTATGTACACCTATATTTTTGTTTTAAAAAATTTACCTACCAAACTCGTCCTAAAAGATGTTTAGTCTGCAGACATGAAACTTCATATATAAGTTCTTTGAACCCATGCGAAACTTTATAGTTTGGGTTTATCCCGGGAAAATCAGCTCAAAAGTGTGAAAATTAAAAAAAAAAATGAAATTTGCTAAATGAAGGTCGAACGCATTACGAATATGCATGCATAACGTAGTAGCTATTAGTTCATGTTTTATTTTTAGTCTTGCATGAAATATGTCTTCATAGCTCAGTCATTAACGGCAGAGGAAAATATAAATAGTAAGCTAAACGTTTTGGTTTCGATTGTCGGTGGTGGCGCACGAGACATATTTTTAAAAACTTTTTAAATCATTACTATATATTGGGTCTAATATAATATAATAATAAATACGAAATCTGCATTAATCAAAACATATTTAAGCGTATTTTACGACCGAGCAATGCCTGGCGCGCTGATAGATATATATATATATATATATATATATATATATATATATATATATATATATATATATATTGAAATTTTCAGACAGTCTATCCTTAGAGTGGAGGAATGATTTAATGTTATTAAACTAAATTAATAATTCAAATTATTAATTAAATAAAATAAAAATATTTTTCATAACTCGATTCTGCGTGACTATTCGGTTTTTACTTCCGGTAGTTATTTCAATTCATGCACCACGATTTGACGACTCTAATCGATAAGTGAAAAAACAACATCCCCTATTTTTAAAATTTAAATTCATTTCCCATTTTTATAAATTTAAAACAAATTTCTCGCCAGAAGGTGTGTTTTGAGTTGAAATATAAAAGTCAAAGAACCTTAACAAAACCATCTTTGTCGTAAATACAAAATTAGCTGCACACGTTTTTTGTTTTTGTTTTTTAACTGTTGTTTCTATATAAGAAAATATGAACTTTTTCTTATTAAAACTATAAATTGTTAGGTAAAAGTACAGATTTTTTTTTCGAATAAAACTTACGATACATATACATTTTGGTAACGTGCTGAAATAATATCTTTCTTTATTTTTATTTGTTTTTTTCAGCCATTCTTACCATGGAGAGGTATTTTTTGTAACTATTTTGCGCTTTCAACTAGCAATTTATTATTAAAAATATTATTATTTACAATTTATTATTACAAAAAACATATCGTGCAATTATAAAAAATAGATATTGTTAAAGTTGAATTTAACTTGAAAAAAAAAAAAGAACGCGATTAAGGTCCGATTAAGATTCGATTGTTTTTTTTTTTTTTTTTTTTCCTAAAGCCGTTTTTAACATAGAGAGGTTAGGGGTGTTTATTCCGAAAGTCGTTCTTAATATGGGGAGGTTGGGGTGTTTATTCATGGCCGCCAGTGAATTATAGTGCATATAATTATATTTATATCTCGAAAACTACTTGCTTCTGCAAATTTTAAATGAGATTTTCTTATTCAGCATAGTCGAAAACGTCTAAAAGTAGTCATTTTAAAGAAAATTGTGGAGATGGACCTAATGTAAAAAAAAAAAAAAAAATGCCAAAAAAAAAAAAGTCATGAAATTAAAAGTTAACTTGGAAAAACTATTTGAAAATAGCGCGGTATCAAAAATAAAAATAGACAGAAAAATACCCCCTTCTGGTTTGTACTTGCACAAAGATTTGAAAAAGTTGTCAACAAAAAAAAATTTATTACAAGTAAATATTTTCAAAGGCAAGATAAGTTACTTTTCTACCTAACTAGATAATTTTTAGTGTTTTTATTGGGTTTGCATTTCTGTACACATAGATTCGAAAACGTTAT
This sequence comes from Euprymna scolopes, assembly GCF_053919585.1. Lineage (NCBI taxonomy): Eukaryota > Metazoa > Mollusca > Cephalopoda > Sepiida > Sepiolidae > Euprymna > Euprymna scolopes. Next base: position 155,112,088 of record NC_136484.1, on the reverse strand, counting down.
CAAAAAACAAATGTATAACAAACATTATCAAAGGCAAGATAAGTTACTTTTCTACCAAACTGGATAATATTTTAGTGTTTTTATTAATTGTAAACTGTTTATTTGGCTCGAAAAACACAGCGTTTACCGCCATATTTGAAAATTACAAATAGTGGCAGACTCTGTGTTAAACACGTTAAGTTTGGGAAAATGAGTTAAAACTAAAAAAACTGTACAAATTACTGTTAAATAACCACCGAATATATGTCAGCCCATGTCACGGTAACATATATTGAGTGAGTTCCTAACAGTATTTTGTATAGTTTTTTAGTTTTAACTCATTTTCCCAAACTTAACGTGTTTTACACAGTCTGCCGCCATTTGTATTTTTCAAATATACTTATAAATACTGCATGTTTTCGAACCGATTAAACATTTTACATTAAATAAAAACACTAAAATCTTATCCAGTTAGGTAGAAAAGTAACTTATCTTGCCTTTGACAACATTTATTTGTTATATATTTATTTTTCGACAACTTTTTCGTATCTGTGTTTAGTAATACAAACCCTTTTTAATGTAACGTTAGTCGGTTCGAAAAACAGTGTTTATCGGTATATTTGAAAAATACAAATGGTGGCGGACACTGTTGATTACGTTAAGTTTGGGAAAATGAGTTAAAACTAAAAAACTATACAAAATACTGTCAGAAACCCACCGAATATTTCAGCCTATGTCACGGTAAAATATATTCGGTGGGTTTCTGACACTGTTTTGTATTGTTTTTAACTTATTTTCCCAAACTTAACATATTCAACAGAGTCAGCGACTATTTGTCTTTTTCAAATACATTGATAAACACTGTGTGTTTTTCGAGCTGATTAAACATATTACATTAAATAAAAACGCTAAAAATCATCCAATTAGGCAGAAATGTAACTTACCGTACCTTTGTTTCATTTATTTCTTTTTGGACAACTTTTTCGAATCTGTGTATTGTAACCCCCCCCAACACCCAAATACTAATTAACAACTACTATTTTTTAATACAAAAAAAAAAAAATTAGTCGATTTAGCGTTTCAACATTTTAGCAACATTCGGCTTAATCCACTGATTGTTGGTTGAGTCCAAGCCATGATTAACGGAAACTCCCGAGGATCCGGATCCAATTCTGCAAGAGTACCATTTTTTTTTACATTTTCGCCCTTTTTTTTTCACCCGTTGGAGTGGATTGCTGTACAGGGACAGGGAGTACAAATAAAACAAGTAAAAAGAGTAAAACCTTATTCCATGTAGTTTCGAAGAAGGCAATTCTTCTCATCAGAGGGAAGATATTTAATATAATATATAAGAACATTCATTTTCTCTTTTTATTAGATTTTTCCATTACACCAAATTGAGTCACAGCAACGCATGGCAGGGTACAGCTAGTATATATATATATATATATATATATATATATATATATATATATAGAGAGAGAGAGAGAGAGAGAGAGAGAGAGAATATTTACTTATATAGAAAAGGCACTTTGTATGTGTGTGTATCTGCGTCACTGTATATTAGTGTGTGAATTATTTCTGTATAAAGTTCGAAATCCAACAAGAGCAAGCTATCAATTGATTTGATTAACAAATCAGCGTTTCACTAACAATAAAAATATTGCAAGGCTTGATCATTCGTTGATCCTCATTTAATCCTGGTTAACGGAACGTTATATATTTAACGTACACTTATAGGATCTTCAGACTTCAATTGAACTTTTTAGTAACAATTCTGAAGAAATGGAAAATATCAATATCTAAAGAGGAGGTTTTTTTTTTTAATTTTGAAGAAGAAAATTAATTTAATCGTTTAATTTTACCCCAATACTGCTGAATTTTTATATAAAAGTTTGGTGTAATGGCTCTTTTCTAACTCGTACTTTTTCACTTCGCACTTTCTCACTCACATCACAAGGGGAGTTCGCTAACATAGCACAAAATTGTCCACCAGCAACCAAATTTAATTCAAATATAATGATAACGTTATTAAGAAAAAGCCATAAGAATTGCATCATAGGGCTTGCAAAATAATAAAAAAGGTTTTAATTTCCTACTACCAAAATACCAATGCGCTTTTTTCTATTTTTTTCGGAGTTTTTGCTAAAGATATTTAAATCTGAAAATTCTACAAAAGTAGCTGATATTACTTATTACGATTAGCTGACAGAGTATTTTGGTTATTTTCAATTCAAGCGTGTTATTTTTTGCGCTGTACCCACATTAAACTCTTTTTCTGTTCACATCTACTTATTTATCAGTTTATCCTAATACATTTAAATCTATCTCAGTGTGTTAATATAAATGTAAATTAGCGCTCCCTCTCATCCTTATATATATATATATATATATATATATATATATATATATATATATATATATATATATATATATATATATATATACAAAATAAATTGTGATAGTGAAAATTTATTCAAATTTTCAAAAAACTTTACGAAACCTGTAACGAAAGTATACAAAATTTAAATCATTCGACAGGGAGTACAAATAAAACAAGTAAAAAGAGTAAAACCTTATTCCATGTAGTTTCGAAGAAGGCAATTCTTCTCATCAGAGGGAAGATATTTAATATATATATATATATATATATATATATATATATATATATATATATATATATATAAATGCGTTATTATATGAATATGAATATACATAGCATTTAAGTAATCTATTTTCAGTATTTCTCTCAATAGTACTTGATACCTAAGTATAGCTAGGTAGCAAGTTTTGAAAATGTATATCGCAATTGAGCTACACAAAATTTCCGCGATTCATCCTCGTGAGAATTTGTCAGTCTATTGCCATATATACTTTTAAAACTTACTATTCATATATTTCCATGAAAATAGTTGAATATCGATAAATTTGATCTAAGTCTATCGACTTTTACCAGTATCCGTTTTTCGTGAGACCATACGTACTATATTATCAAATATTTCTGTAAAATTCAATATACACTCTATTTTTTCGATTATTACGGTCCATGCTCTATATCATCTACTATGTTTTTTTTGTCATTTCTTTCACAGTGTTCCCCCCCTCTCTCTCTCTGTATATATATATATATATATATATATATATATATATATATATATATACACACACACACTATATTATAAGGTTGTTTCTAGGACAGTTGTAACAGAAGTGTTTTTTCCTGCATTTTCCCGTGAAACAGGCACGTAACATTAAAAAAAAAAATTCTAGAATGAAAATCAAATGTGTCTACCATCTTGGTAGGGAAACATCCTTATCCATCTCTGTAGAGGAAAATCTTTGTACAGTAGACGGGACAGCAAGACTAGACAGATTGAGTGCGACTCGAACTCTGGCTGCGCGGCCCTCGCCGCAGTGCTGAGAGTTGATCAAAAGGTGTGATTCTAAAATGGCAGGTCGGCAGGACATCATTATGTTAGATTTAATCCTGACCTTATCTTTGCATTGAAGAGAGAAAAAAGGAAATCTTAAAGGGTGTGTGTATTTTAGGTGATGAATATGGGGGACAAAATAGAAAAAAACTATTTCTATAAAATGTAAGAGGAACGAGGACGTAATTTTAACGGAAGGCAAAAGGAAAAGGACAAAGAATGGAAAAGGAAAAGAAGGCAAAAAGAAAAACTAAATAAAAAATAAAGAAAAAATAGAAAATAAATGTAATCGGTAAAAATGGAAGAAATGTGGGAGAAGGGAAGGGTTAAGGGTAAAAGTGAGCAGGATAGATAAGAGAAACATACGAAGAAAAGGTAAAGGCTTAAGAGAGATAGGTGTGAGGAGGAAGAGAGGTGAGAGGTGGCAAATGTGAAAAAAAAACGGATAAAACAAGACAAAAAGTGAGAAAGTGAAAAAAATCGGTAAAAACATAATAATGAATAACATAGAAGAAAAGAATAAAAAGGAAAGATGGAAAATATGTAAACAGAAAAAAATAGAGGGATAGTAACAGAAAGAAAGAAAAAGATTGAAATGGAAACAAAGAAAAATGAAAATAAGATAGGAAATTAAAAGGCAGAACGAGATATAAAATGGTTGACGTGACCTAAAAAGGGAAGAGAAATGTCAGACAGAAAAAAGGTATAAAAACAATAGGATATACGTGAAAATAGAAATAAACAATGAATGAAGAGGAGGCAATCGAGAAATAGGTCAAATAAAGTCAGAAAAGAATAGAACTTAAAATGAGCAACAATGTTGGCATATCTTAATATCTGGGTAGCTGTCGACCCACGAGAAACAAAAGTCAATACATTCTTTGAAGATATACTCAACTTTTAAGGAATTCATTGTAAATATCCAAACATATCTCTATAAAGGACATCCATATTAACTCCGGAGATTTTATGCGAAACGTGTCGTCGTCGTCGTTGTCGTCGTCGTCGTCGTCGTCGTCGTCGTCGTCGTCGTCGTCGTCGTCGTCATCATCATCATCATCATCATCATCATCATCATCATCATCATCATCGATTTAATGACTATTCTATATGCTGACATGCGTTGAACGGCTTTAAGAGGTTGACTTTTAAAGTAAACTGTAGCCAAGTCGTTATTTAACACCCTTTCTTTGTCTATTTTTATGATTTTCTCCCATGTTTTTCTTCGCCTTCGCCTGTGAACTGAACCAGCTATCTGAACTGTCCCACATCTAAATAACCCAAGAACTTTCATTCATTCTTTCAACGCGACCGGACAATCTGTTCGATTCAAATACGCACTAATACAGTTAAAACGGGGATCAACCTAATAATCATGCCATCAAATTTGAGGAAAATAATGACGTGTTCAACGAATCGTATCAATAAATCGCCGGGGTAAACTTTTGTACGTCGACATTGAATAAAATTTGTTTATATAAGATATTAGACCAAAGCCCAAATGAAAGCACAAATTCACTCTTCTATTTTCTTCGAATTAGCCTGAACCTATTTTGGTTCTGTTCCTTCATTCATGTCTATTGTTCGATGAAGCTTCAAAGGTGTTTGGATCAATATTGATCTCAGATAGAGATTTCTTCAGCTGGTCTTTGAATCTAAATAGCGGATGACCTCGCGGTCGATCCCCTGCATTTAGTTGACTGAAGAGCACTTGTTTCGGCAGTCTAGTATGCCCCATGAGAGCCACATGGCCAGACCATCTCAGTCAGTGTTTTATGATCAAGGCCTTGATGTTGGTGACGTTGGCTCTCGCGAGG
>NC_136484.1:155071861-155101861 GCF_053919585.1 Euprymna scolopes | reverse complement strand
CAGCTTTATATATATATATATATATATAAGGTAAAGATTGTTAAAAATAAGAGGATTCTCTGATTCAGGTATAATTTCTTTTGAGATCCAACATCACTAGTTTTATTGGGGAAATGTGGTCAGAAATAACATAAAAATCCTCCTCCTCCTTGATAAAAATATTAGGTAAAAGAATTTGGTTCAATTGCATTTGAAATAAGTTGAGACAAATGAACTGATGACGTTGGGTTTAAACAGAAATCACAGCTGAAACATGCATGCATATATGTAGGTTATAATATTAGTATGGATAAATAAAATTATGTAATAATACAGCTGCAGTTGTTATTAAACACTATTTCATAAACATCAGAATTTTATTACATTAAAACCTACGAAACCAAAACAGAAAATAATTATATTTATGCACACACACACACACACACACACACACACACACACACACACACACACACACACACACACACACACATATATATATACATATATGTGTCTACCAAAGAGTGCTTAATGTTTAGACAGAGCAATATGAATATGTTGAATATGAAAACTAGTGGCTACACATATGCAAATATGTTTCAGTGATCACCCTGCTAGGGAAAATCGGAGATATTCTTGGCCTGATGATGTGATTTTCCCTAGCAGGGTGGTCACTGAAACATATTTGCATGTGTGTAGCATCTAGTTTTCATATTCAACATATACATATATATATATATATATATATATATATATATATATATTGCTGTTATTTTTGCATATTGATAAGAAAAACATTGATTATTATAGTGTATGTCTATCCGAATCATATCCTTGAATGTCGATGAAAAATACTTATCTTTAGAAATTGAATACTGTTCTCTCATGGAACACTGTACCGTGTAAAAATTTTCTAACGAATATAATAGCGCTTTTTGTATACGCTCGTTTTACAAAAGTAATTTCTCAAATGAAACTTATTGAAATTTACACATTTTGAATAAACAAAATATAGCAATTTGCGCTTTACGGATAGATATCTACACGTGTTCAGAGATAATAGATATCCTTATTGAAATCATTCCGTCGTGTGCGCTTGGACGGATAAATTAGAATTAAAACACTTAGTAAACGAATCTACATGAAATAGATTTTAATATTATAAAAGAACTCTAATGCATTTTATTTAAATTTCTAGTTGTGTTATGGCGTGCTAGGACGAAAAAATGTTATTTAATTAATTAATAGTTGAAATTATTCTAAGTTCCTATGATTTATTTATATTCCAACATACGGAACAGTAGTTGCCATTATATTAGTATATTACAGGTATTCACCTGGGCTCGCCTGTGTCGGTATATATATATATATATATATATATATATATATATATATATATATTATTATTATTATTATTATTATTATTATTATTATTATTCAGACGCACACATATCGTCGTCTTACAACTTATGAGCACAATTTTTATATACAAAATCAGTATACACTAATTAATGGCAGTTGTTGTGCCAAGCACATATCATTCAGGACATATATATATATATATATATATATATATATATATATATATATATAAATATGTATATTATAATATATATTATAAATATATATATTATATATATTATAAATATGTATATTATATATATATTATGAATATATATATTATAAATATATATTATATATATATATATATATATAAATACATATATATATTATATATAAAAAATATAAATATGTAGATATATACATAAATATATGTATATTTCATGTATCCACATAAAATGTTATAGTAGTCTATAAAATTTTATATATTGATTTTTAGTATATACTTCAGCAGTGCGCAATACTTTAGTAGAACTAGGTAGTCAGCCATGAAAATATATATGACAATTAAGCTAAACATAATTTTCTGCATTTTTTCTTGTAAGCACTTGCCGGGCTACACACACACACACACACACACACACACACACACACACATATATATATATATATATATATATGCACAACTATATATATATATATATATATATATATATATATATATACACACAATAGACTACCAGTCAAAACACTTACCACTATTTCGTCAACTTTTATTTCTAGTATTTAAAATTCTGAAGACAATTATATCTTTTTGCATTTACATTTTTGTCATATATGGCATTTGTAATATAACTGTTGGATATTATAAAGCAAACTATTTTACAGGATTCTTTGCAAATTACTCGATTTGTAACTTGTTTCAAAGTATTTTATTTATTATTGACAGATTTAGAATTAACCCGCAAACTGTCGAAATATCTGCCTTGACCGAGAATACGAAAAATATATTGTTTTAATTGACCTGTACTATGATGAAGCCTCATATTACGATAATCAGCTGATTCACATTGGAAATATTTCAAAATCGACGCCAGCTGCCTTTTTGTGTTGTCAATTAAACGGCTTTAAATATACAGCATGACACAATACAGAAAAAACGTACACACGCACAGGTACACACATACACATACACACACACATAGATTCAAACACAGACATGTTTCTGAGTGTTAATTAGAAAGAAAAACAACTAATTAATGTTGCGAAACGAATAACTTGGAAAAGCAACGGCAGGTTTAGAACAAACAAATTATATATATATATATATATATATATATATATATATATATATATATATATACTCTGTTTATTATACAAACATTGTTGGTTACATATGAGCATACATGTTTCAGTTGAATTTTAATTCATAAAGACCACTTCATCAGACCAAAAATGAAGCGATATTAAAAAGGGAATCAAGATTACACTCGTTTTTATAAGATATTCGGGTGTGGTTTACGCATTGGAAGAAAATAGGGTGTATACTTTGTGAATGTGAGCAGTGGGGATTTTGGAGGGAGGTCTGGCGAAGGAAGAGGTGGGGGTAGGGTTTGGAGGGAGAGGGAAGTAAGATTCCATGTGGTCAAGTTGCAGCAGCGGGGAGATATTCATCTTAATTTTACTTGTCGGTTGTATATCGGCCCAACTTTTTGCTTTGATCTGAAGTAATATTATACCTTCATCGCCATCGTCGCTATTTTAGTTTTTTACAGTTGTTTTTTTTTTCTTTTCTGGCGGCGACTACATTATTCATCTATTTTATTGTTAAAATGTATTTATTTGTTTATTTGGTACTAGTGAAGAGAGTGATCCGGACGTAAATAATAACGTAATTTAAAAGCCATTCTTAACATGGGGAGGGGAGGGTGTCTTGTACCTATTCTATAGTTCAACTTTACAATCGAATAAAAAACATATCATAAAACTTTAATTAAACTTGGAAATACGATTTTAAAAAATAGCGCGGATCACTCTCTGCACCAGCACCGTTTATTTATACTATATATGTCTAAATGGTTAAATTAACAGACAGTGAATAGATATACAAGCTTATTTATTTGATTTAAATAAAGGTGATATACTTGGAGTTATATCTTCCACGCTATCGCGGTGTCTAAAGTAATTACAGCGGCAACGGTTTTCATATCTATATATAAACTTTATTTCATTTGGGTTGGTTATCTTTTCCTCAACACTAGAATATAAATATATTTTATACGTTTATACACTTCGTTGTAGAGATAGAAATTCCAGACCATATGCATGCAAACGGGTATACACTGGTAATAGACTATATTTATCTATATTTATCTAATAAATGAAGAAAAATAAATGATGACGGATAAAAAAATTACGTTATTTGTTGAATCTCAAATATTAAAAAATATGGAATATAATAAAAGTTATTCCTTTATCCTTTCGGTGTAGACACACTTTGCACCCATATATATATATATATATATATATATATATATATATATATATATATATATATATATATATATATATATATATATATATATTAATAATAAGTATCTTTTATAACTACAGACACTAACGTTTCGTGTTTATGTAATCATCAGTGTAGAATGACAATTCCTGCCAGTCTGTAGATTCGAACTCAACCACGAAGCCATCTTTGATGACTTTTGCTAAGCCACTATCTCTGGGCCACCATATATGCATGTTGTACCAGTATTCAAGAATTCTGACGAAAGGACTGACCCATCAAATTATCGCCCTGTTAGCCTCCTCCCACTTTTTGCCAAAATATTTGAGACCATAATTAACCATCCTCTAGTCCATCATCTTACAGATGCTAAACTACTGACTGACAAACAATATGAATTTAGACAAGCCCGTTCCACAGCAGACATCCTAACTGTGATCTCTGAACGTATATACAATTCACTGGACAAAGCGGGAGAGGGCAGAGCGGTAGCTCTAGATAAATCTAAGATTTTTGACAGGGTATGGCATGAGGGTCTCCTCAGGAAAATCAGATCATACGGTATCACTGGTAGAATACTTAACATAATTAAATGCTTCTTAGATAAAAGAAAAATCCAGGTTGTCCTCGACGGTCGTACATCTAAACAATATGATGTAAATGCGGGTGTGCCCCAGGGTTCTATCCTTGGACCTCTATTGTTCCTGATATTCATAAATGACCTCCCCGACTAAATTACCTCTGAAATGGGTATATATGCTGATGACACTACACTCTATGGCAGGCACGACAGGAAGACGAATGAACACATTTCTAAAGAAATGGCAGAAACACTAGAGGAAAACCTCCAATCTGTGGTGGAATGGGGACAAAAGTGGTTGGTCGCGTTCAATGCTGCCAAGACTAAACTAGTTTCATTCAATAATTACAAGAAACCCTCTCTACCACCTATAGCAATGGCCAACGACTCTTTATCTGAGAGTACATCTTTCAAACTCCTTGGCCTAACGTTCACAGGAAACATGACTTGAAACAATTAAATTGAAGGCATTGCCAGGGCCGCTGCAAGAAAGGTGGGCTCTCTCTACCGTGCTAGAAAACTACTAACACCCGAAAGTATCCTGTACCTCTATAAGGCCACCATTCGCCCATGTATGGAGTATTGCTGCCACATCTGGGCTGGTGCATCTGCTACTAGTCTCTCGCTCCTTGACAAGGTTCAAAAGAGAGTCGCAAACCTGATAGGCCCTGAACTGGCATCTAAGCTTCAGCCTCTGTCCCATCGACGAAATGTTGCATCCCTCTGCCTGTTCTACAAGTATTTTAGTGGTGAATGCTCTGACAAACTGCAATCACTTGTGCCCCCACGACGTGAGCACCCTCGACAAACCCGACAGGCTGCTAAATCCCACCCCCACACTGTAGAAATCCCTAGATGTAAAATATCTTTTTACTCCAATAGTTTCTTCCCCAGAACCGCTAGACTCTGGAATTCCATTTCAGGTCCCTGCTTCCCCAACAGTACTGACGTGCAGAAGTTCAAGTGTAACGTGAACCGACATCTTGCTGCCGAAATCCCTACATAGTACCCCAGTAGTTGTTGCCCCTGATAGTAGCCCCCTACACCAAAGTGGCAATTTGCCTTGTTTGGGGTGAAAATGTAATAAAAAAAATATATGATGTTTATATTCCTCCTACTACTTTTAATTTAGTCATCCCCTCTTACTACCTTGTTTTAACTTATTTCTCTACTCTCGATAACCATTATAGCTCGCCCATAATTTTATTATTGACATAGGAAACTCAAGGATCATGATAAATTTAATTTCCTTCATATTTAAACCTTCAAACATTTTTTAAACTACGTTTCTAAGGAATTTGAAATTTTCTTTTAATGATTTTCTAACCTTCAGAAGCATCGTGTCGAACTCGGTAACTTGTCGCTCAAACTTGATAATCTGTAGGGAATTTCAAACAGAACCTTTTTCTTTAATCAACGTAAAATGTTTTCTCCCATTTTATTAGTCATAACTACAATAGAATACAATAGAATACAATTACTCATCACTTAAGATTTTTTCTCTGTCATAGTTGATGAAGAATGTCGGAGAATAACAAGCAAATTGAGAACAGTACTGCAAGAACAATCCAAAATAATACAAATCTGTTTACTATCTCTATGCGCAGAGTCGAAAGTCTGTATCATACTGGTTTATATTCGTCTACTGTACAATATGTTTTTATGGAGAAGAAAGTCTACTTCATTGGAGCCACCCAGATGAAAACAAGAGATCATTTCAGCATCTTCACACTGGATTAATTCATGTGAACAGAGGACATCGCACGTGTACAAGAAACATTTTTCCGTATCCTAGAAAAATAAATGGCTTCAATTCGCACCGTTTAGATGCACTGCAACATGTGCTTCAACACATAAAAGGAATATAGTTGAACAAAACTAAGACAGGGCGCAATAAATTCCAGAAAATGTTCTTTTCAGGCAATAAAACTGCTCGCTCCAATTAAGTAGGCTTTTTTATATATAAAAACATATAGGCATTATTTCCTGACATTAAGTATTAAAATACCAATTTCTCTGTTTAGTGCCTACAATAATGTTACATTATATATAAAGTAAAGTAAGATTTCCCTTATTTCATTAACCGGAATAGCTTAATAAACATAATTTCAATCACATTAATAAATTTTACTATTCAGTTCAGTTGCTATATTTTTCAATTTGTTTTTTTTTGTCTTATTAAAAAAGATGGTTGATTTTTTTTCGTCTTATTAATTATGTATTATGCATGCATGCCAATGTGCTAGTTCAGATTTGTCCCAACATTTTAGGTAATTTATTACGGACTACTGGCTCATTGTACTTTATGCAGTGATTACTTTTATACAACCTTCATCCATCTAATTATTAAAATAAAGATATTACGAAATATTGCCTGTTGCCTAAAATATAACTCCATCATTCATATTGATTTATTTAATAGTTTAGACGTGAATCATTTACACACACACACACACACACACACACACACACACACACACACACACACACACACACACACACACACATCTATATATACTAGCAGTTCAGCCGGCTATGTACTGTTCATAACTTTATGTGCATATGTATATATTCAAAAGTCTGCATATGTACCGTAATGCCTTACTATATAATAGGCTTCCTTAACTACCACAGAGAAAAGTTGGTAAAGACAGAAGAGATAAAAAAAAATTTAAACTTTGAAAGTAATTTTGACCCCTTAAAATTTATTGTTTGGAGCTCAAATCAAATTAAAATGTTTGACCTATGTCCAAGTAACATATATCTAAAATTTCAAGTGTTTAGACCCAAAATTGGCGGAGGAATTTGGTAGAGCCTTCAAAGGTCAACTCTTAAAAATCTAACCTCTTGGCAGCGAAATTTTCGCCCCAAAACTGATTAAAAAGCTTGCTGTATCTCTGAATACCCTTTATGTAAAAGTGAATATGTTTAGACCCAAAATTTTCTTAATAGTTTGCTAGAAATCGCAAAGGTCAAATCTTTTGAACTTTGACCCCATGGTAGCCAACTTTTCGGCCAAAAACTGAAAAAGTTTGCCCTATGTCTGAATGCACTTTTCGTAAAATTTCAAATATTTAGACCAAAAATTAGCTGAGTAATTTCGTAGAGACTGCAGAGGTCGATTTTTTTAAACTTTGATCCCAATTATGACCCCTAAGCATTTATTGCTCAAATAAAATTATAAAGTTAGATCCATGTCCAAGTAACCTATATCTAAAATTTACATAAAGTGTATTCAGAGAAAGGACAAGCTTTTGTATGGTTTTGGGTCGAAAATTTGAGCTGTCAAGGGGTCAAAGTTCCAAAACTTTGATCTTTGCGGTTTCTGGCAAACTACTCAGCCAATTTTGTGTCTAAACAGTTGAAATTTATATATAACGGGTATGAAGACATGCGGCAAGCATTTTAGTCAGTTTTGGGGCGAAAAATTTGCTGCCAAAAGGTCAAAGTTGAAAGATTTGACATTTGCAGATTCTACCAAATTTCTCCGTTAATTTTTGGTCTAAATACTTGAAATTTTTGATGTAGGTAACTTGGACATGGGTAAAACCTTGTATTTTGATTTTAGACCAAAATAATAAATGTTAAGGGATCAAAATTGGAGTCAAAGTTAAAAATACATTGACCTCTGCTGTTTCTACGAAATTAACCAGACAAATTTAGTCAAAGCATTTGAAATCTTACACAAAGTGTATTCACACGTAGGGCAAGTTATGAACAGTACATAGGGCCCAAGCAAAGCCAGGCTGAACTGCTAGTATATATATATATATATATATATATATATATGTATGCACATACTTAACTTTATATATACGAAACATGCATAAGAATAAATGTATCTAAATAATTACAGCAGGTTATATTTAATTGTTGCTTATTGTAATAAAGGTCTTTCTGATAGAGTACCAAGCGCTTTGTATGTGATAAGTTTTCTGATCAAACTGTGTTCTAGTTTTTAGGAGTTGATATTAATGTTATAAAAGCACATATGTCTTATGAAAGAGACGATAACTGAAAAGGAATATCGTATTTGAAATTAGCACACCAGAATTAGTTAAGTAAACACATTTTTCTTCTTGTTTCAGTTTCTTTGCAAATCAATATGTGAGATCAAATAATTATGAACGGTGAAAATATCAGGTTTGATATAAACACGCACATATTAGAACAACGTATAGAGCAGTACATTGCGTTAATTAATACAAGAAGAGAACGTTCAGCGAATAAAGGTTTTTCAAATAGTTTTGTTGATCTGAGTGACTCGACTCGCAGACATTTTCTAGCGAAACTGATAATACATTGAAACAACAGTAGCGGACGACGCCCCTTAAATCGTCTTGAACTCGCCACCTTTAAGCTATCGAGTTGTAATTGTATTGTAGAAGCGTTGTAGGATACGCTTACAGGTTCTTCAAGTGGTATTGTCTATCGCTCTTTAATACGTCTAGGGAGAGCGGGCTAAACGTACAATTTCAGACAGAAAGAAAAGAATTTCGTTGTGCAGTATAAAGTATAACGACGAAAACAAGCCAGAATGACGTGATCTAACATCGGAACTTTAAGTAGCACTACGCTTGAATACCACATTGAGAAAAACATGAGACAAATAGGTTTATAAAGATTTAAAAGATTGGAAAATGATTTGAATCAAAGCAGATTTAAGCCAGACAAACTATGCCTATCTATAAATTACTCTATATTTCAATATTAGATTCTGTTCAAATAAAAGCCGGATTGCGGTCCAATCTATGGTCCACCCACTGTAACCATTCACAACAAAATCTCGTATAGATAAAACCACTATAAATAATTTCTCATGTCTACCTAAAACCGAACGAAACTTGCATGAGCAAAGTTTCTTCACAACAACAGTTTTATATATATATATATATATATATATATATATATATATATATATATATATATATGGTAATTATGAAAATATATTTATGGCAATTAAACTACGTAGAGACTTATACGTTTCATCTCCATCGGGAATTATCACGCTACATGGATGAAACACATAGGGCTTTATGTAGCTTAATTGCCATAAATGTGTTTTCATAATTATTACCTAGATCTGCTCATGAATTGAACGAGTTAAAATAAATAATGAACATCAAAATATTATATCTCCTTATAGCATTCTTTTTGGATATGTAAAATTAGTTTTTATTCCAGAGTAGATGTTATATATATATATATATATATATATATATATATATATATATATATATATATATATATATATATCAGCCCCAGATTACTCGAGCGGAACACTTCAAGAGTATACATGTCTGACTCTCAACTCAAAAGCAGTTTTCTCTATGACTTGCTCACAGTGAGAAACCCCATGAGTGCAGACAGAATTACTCGCTTTCATAAATGCACTGATTTTCATGTGTGAGTTCGCATGCGTGAATTCATGTTTTTTTCTCTCCCTCCCTTCAACTACTCTACCATCTTTACTCTTTTGAGCGCCATGTTTCATATTGCGCCAGAAAGTTCACACATTCTACAATGGTTGTTTTGTCAGTTAGTATGAATAATCTCAGTTTTTTTCCTTTATGTAGATTTCTGTTGTTCACACAATGAAGCGAGAAAATTTACCGAGATAGAGGGAATAGTAAATGTTTTTATATTCTTTTTTATTGTATGTTTTTATATAAATTCTTTATGTTGCTCTTATTCATTGTTCAACTTTGACTTTTCTACTATGGCGTAAAATGCTTTTCCAGTAAGACCTTAATTTAATTTGATATCAATGGGAGATGAACAGTGAAAACTTGGGGAATTGCTGCATATTATACTACACAAACATTTCGATCAGAAGCTCAGGTTAAAAAGAAGTTTTTGGTCGAGTTTGTGCATTTTTTATTATTGGGTACTTAAAAAGTAATATATTTTCCTTTACTTTCGGAAATACGTCCATCTCAATCATATCTGCATAACATGGTGGACTTGTATAGATATATTTCATTTTAGTCAGGATTGGGGAAGGGCAGTAATACCATGTGATCGGTATTTATTTTATTGTATTTATAAGTTAAACTTCTATATTCAGTAAAGGGTACTTCTTAATCGTTGTGCACATATGAAGTATTTACGTTTTTAAAAGATGAAAATGTAAGGGGGGATAATTCAACATTTTTTCTTGAATTTACATTTATAATAAAATAGTTTGGATTTATTATTTAATAATAATTGTTTGTTACTTTGTAATATAACCGTATTTGTTTAACAATAAATAAGTAGACTATATATATAAAACAAAAATGCATGTATAGCTTAGGTATTTATGTCAAAAGAAAAAGTAAATCGTAAGCTAAACGTTTTGCTTTCGATTCTCGGTGGTGGCGCACGAGTCATTTTTTAAAAAACTTTTTAAATCATTACTACATATTGGGTCCAATGTAATAATAATAATAATAATAATAATAATAATAATAAAGTGAGAAATACGAAATCTGCATTAATCAAAACATCATATTTAAGCGTATTTTACGACTGGGAAATACCGGGCGGTCTGCTAGTGTATATATATATATATATATATATATATATATATATATATATATATATATATATATATATATATATATATCAAGTCTTAAGATGCAAAATAAATAAAACAATATTTACTAGGTTGCGAATTTAGGAAATACCTATGTCAGTTTTATTTCCTATCATCTTCAATTCATTGGTCAACGTTTGATATTCATTGCTGGTTGTCCGAATTACTCAATCGCATATTTCGAATTAATATCCCGATGCTAATCTTAGATATAGCAAACACTTTAATTTCTGGGTTGTTTTTTTTTTCTTTTCTTCGGTCAGATTTAAACTTAACCTGTTTGTCTATATAGTTTTTCTTTACTTTTGTCGGTATATTTTTGTTTTATTGTTTTAAAAAAAATAATGTTCACCAAACATTGATGACTGCAAACAATGTCCAATTCTGACTCTTTGCTTGAATATGCCACTCAGTTGCACACTGCTTATTATCGCATGCAACCTTACCACCTTCCCGAGCTGCACCTGACTGGTCATTGGCTGTTCTGTCCAGAAGGGCGGCCATTGCTGATACATTAAAGAGAAGGCTGCTATCAGAAATTCCAGTCACTAGATGCAGATCAGGGAGGTGTGTTTTTTCTTTTTTTTTTATATTTTCTTCGGGCAGCCTTGTCGGTCAGACTATGACACATGCTTCGGAATTAAGCGTTCTTGTCTGGTCAATCTAGGGAAGCAGAGGTGTACCAAAAGTGACGATTCTTTAAATTCGTCGTTTAGAAAGACTAACACTGACCACACTATGCAGTGGGATAGAGATATGTTAAAAGTAGATTGCTTTTGTTCTGTTTGTCTATTTTACGGCATATCAGCACTTTTAGGGTTATTCAATATAGTAATAAAACACCGATCGGAAACGGTTGTTTAATAAAGATTACAATAATACATATAATAGTTGATGGATATCAGCTGGTTATGTGGAGTGATTTCAGCCTCGACAATTTTTATTTATGTTTGAATTATTTTTTATCAGTGATGTGGTTTGCATGGTTTCAATCTTCCCTTTCATTCGAATTCATCGTAGTATTTTTCCAGTTTTTCTCGGGGCAATTCCTAGTACTCCTACTATTATTGGCATTACAGTAATTTCCTTCAGTTTTTTTATATTCTTTTCATCTCTGTAGCAATCTTCATACCTTTGCTTAACTTTTCGGTCTCCTTGATCAAGCTGTGGTCTACTGATAGAAAATGAAATGTATTACTGGACATGTTTCCTCTCCACTTTTAGTGCATTCGATCGCCTTGTTTAGATAGTTTTATCCGTTGGTACTCTCATGTGTTGCAGGGTTTTATAATTTTCCTTTTCAAATACTCTCTCCAGTTTGTGTTTATCTCATTTGACTATACGTATGTTAAAATATATACCGTTGTACATTTTTCATTATACGATCATTCTAACCCAGTCAGGTCCACTTATATATATATTTTTTGTAATAGCTTGCCACATTCATTTATGATGTAGTTTACTGATTTGGCTCGCTGTATACAGTCTATATTTACTGTTTCCCTATGTCTTTTATATCCTACTCTTTATGTAGTTTGTTCTAGTCGCGTTATTTTGTGCGGCTGTCAATAGCGATGACATAGAGATTCAAGTGTGTTTTTCGTAACCCTATACATGTATTTTTAATATGACACTTTAGACATGCTCCCGTTTAAACTATTTCCTTAATTCAACCCATAGAACAGTTACACTATTAATATAATATCTAATTTAGTTGATATTTCATCTTATCCTCCACAAAAAATGTATTTTTTTCCCTTTTTATACCATACATTTTGAATTGGCATACTTATATTTTAAAATTTTTTTCATGATAGCTTTTATTAATCTGACCTGGCAACTTGTTCGAAAAATATATTACTCTATTATTATCTAACAATACAAAATCAATTGGTTATTTAATCAAGTTCTAGAAATCTATCTTCGCAATGATTGTCAAGGTCGGGAAAAATGTTTAAAAACATCTATCATAGTTAAGAAACCATTGTTAATTTATTCAATCTCTTCTTATAATTGTAATTTTTTATTCTGCTTATTCTTCTTGTCATTCTTCTTTGCATGTCTTCGTATCACAATATTATATTCTAGTTGTTGAAGTATCAAAACTAGAGTCCATACTTGAGTTCAATACCTTATATAGAAGCGACATCAAGCTTTATATATCTTATTCTTCTGATTGGCATACCTATAACAAAACATTTGGTGTTAATAAATAAATGATATTAGTTTGGCATTTAATTCACCTTGATATCAACACCCACAAACTATTTGTGTGAAAGATTGTAAGCAAGTAAACAAATGAAACAGACAACATGAAATATATGGTATTACTTGAGGAAATTTGACTGCTATTCAAAAAACCAGCGCGCCGCGGATATACAACTTGCCCATAAATTCTATAGTTGTATAAAATTATGCGATTTTGGTAATGGGTTATAAACTTTTAAGAATCTACTCTGAAATGATAGAAAGAAAAGACTGACATATATGCTCTCTCTCTCTCTCTCTCTCTCTCTCTCTCTCTCTATATATATATATATATGTGTGTGTGTGTGTGTGTGTGTGTATAATGAATAATATACTATATGCATGCGGATATATCATGAGTAATATAATGCCTTTGATAATTAAAAACAAAACATAATTAATTGCCTAAAACTGCAATCTACTGATTTGTTTATTAGCGCATGTTTTGACATTTAAGACGCATTTTAATATATGTTTTTATATTATGTTTTATCTTTATATATATATATATATATATATATATATATATATATATATATATATATATATGTCATTAAAAAAATGACTGTTTCGCTGTGTCACAGCTATTCAGTGTCAGTAGCTCCAACTGAAACTTGATTTTTTTTCGGTAATTTTCGCATCTCTCCAATATATTTTCGGCACATGCGTGTAAGTGGGCATCTTACTTTTTATGTATGCAATATCAGCTAACGGACAGTGGTCTATTTGCTTTTATAAAGAGCTTTGGATTATCACCAATGACAGCTGGCAATTTCACTTACCACAGTGTTTAATTGAGTTAATAGTGTATACATTACTAAAACTTATAATATAATTATGTAATATTAGCATTAGTTTTTTTCTAACGTTTTTAAATATTAGTTTTAGTTGTTCACGTACAGAACGATGTAACTAAATCTTGTTTGTGGTTTGTTTTGAAAAAAAAAATCCTTACACTTGTATAAGAAATTCAAGATGACAATATAAAAAAGGACGATAGCAGCTATTACAAGAATGCCATTTTTTGTTTGTTTTAGACGTCTATATCAAGACGTGCATATATATATATATATATATATATATATATATATATATATATATATATATATATATATAATATAAAGCTGAATGTGTGTGTGTGTGTGTGTGTGTGGTCACGAATAGGCTCCTATATGGTTGACTATTTAAAAAAAACCTGATTACATATAATTATAGAAGATGTATCGAGACACAGGAATGGGTATGTTTGATCCTGCAGAACGGTGGTTCATTAAAATTGTGGGGTTTGCGTTCGCGCATGGTCCACAAAGTATAGAAATAAAAAAATTAAAAAAAAAAAATGTTTACAAGTGTTTTTGATATAGATGTACGTAAAATACTTTGATAAGTATGTTTCAGTTTGAAGAAATATGGTATATTAAAATTATGAGGTGTTCGTTCGCGCCTGACCTCCATAGAATGGAAATATGTCACAAAGTTTAACAAGGTTTTTTAATGTAATGTTTCAGTGTGAACAGGTATGGTATAATAAATTATGGGGTTTATCTATTTTATTTTTACTTTCATCATATTTTGCTTGGGTTTTGATACCCTCGAATTTGAAGCTATCTTTTTACAACCCTTCCTTTTCATAACCTATCATACTTTAATAAATCAGAGTCCATTTTCTGTAGGCTGTTTTTGAACCCAGTCAACGACGGGTACTTTTGCTAGTATATATATATATATATATATATATATATATATATATATATATATATATATATATATATTGACAGGTTAACGCGACTCTTGCCGTGATTGAATGATGATCAACGAATGTTTTGCACTCCCATATTTTTACTATCATCGAAATCGATAAAATCGTACATTTTTTAATCAAATCGCTCTATTGCCTGCTCTAATTGGGGACCCATCGCGATGTATCTGGAAGAAGCTTTACATGCCCCTTGCAGTGACTAAGTTCACAACATATTGTAGTCTACATTGCACTGTAGAGAACCTACTGTTGATTTTATAAAATCATTTTATATATAATGGCTTGCATAAAAGCTTAAAAAGAAAAAGTCAAATACCATGCTTGGAATAAAATACATGAATTGGTGAAGACAATAGAAAGTACTTTTTCTGTAAAAAAACGTAGTTGAATTTGGCCATAGATGTATATGTAAACATATTTACTCTGTAAAAGATTAATGGCAAACTCCGAAAATCCGACAAGATAAGTTTATATTTTATATACTAAATTGACATGAAAATATTAGAGTGTAAAGAATAAGAACAAAAATTTAACGTGATATATATATATATATATATATATATATATATATATATATATATATATATTATAATATTATAAGGCGATAAAGTATATATAGATTTTCAGTATTTACTTTAACGATACTCGATATGCGAGTAGAGCTATGTAGTAAGGTATAAAAATATATTTATAGTAATAAGCCACACATAGCCATCCGAGTTTCATTATCATAGGAAATCCTTTCTTTCTCTCTCTCTCGCTCTCTCTATCTCTCTCTCTCTTGTTTCTCTCTCACTCACTCACTCTCTCTCTATATCTTTGTCCATATATATATATATATATATATATATATATATATATATATATATATATACACACACATATATATATATACATATAATTTTTATTCATACATAACTATTTTAATCTCTCGTCAAGAAAGAGAACTCTGTAAGGAAAATATAAAATATATTGCAAAATTCTCTTAAATAGGATAAATACACTCCAAACGTTTTCCATGTTCATTTAATGAATATTAGAAATACTTCTCTTCTTCGTATATCTATTTCAAGAATTTTGTGGGTTAAAGCGTCAGATGAAAGTCAAAAGAGGTGATCGTATACTGCTACTTAAATATAGCCGAGAGATGAGATGAGCCTTGGTTAAAATAAAACATATTTCTGGGTAGTATATTAAAGATATTTTTTTATAAATTATCTGTATATAATTGCGATACTTGGTATATTTATAGATAAATATTTGTCGTGAATCTTCTTATAAACAATCAAGTTTCATCCATTGCATTAATTAACTTCAGCTGATAACTGTTAAATCCTAATCATCATTATTGTCGAGTAAGGCTAGGCCTTTATAAGTTATGACAGAAATGTACAAAAACAGAGCTTATGTAAATTTAAGTTTTAACATACAGCCGATGACTACGATCTGCCTATGTGTATCTATCTGCGTTTGTGAATGTAAATGAGCAAAAGCGGTTCACTAACGAAAAAAACTAATGCCTATTTAGTCGAAGTTGTAAGAAAAACATTGTTTTATCTACGACGAAATAAGAAATTAATAAATATAGCTAACATTCTTAGAAAGAGGACGGCATCGACAAAGAATTGGGGTTCCTTGCAGATTGTCATTGGAAAATATTATTTAGGAATTTACAAAAAAAGAACTGGGACTCGTTGTGTATTCTTTGCAAATAGTTTCGAGAATTAGGTTGCAGGAAGTGCTTAAGTCGAGCTGAAATTGCTAGAGTGTCAAAGACAAAAGAAAGAAAAAAACATTACAGGAATAAATGTGGTAACCATTAAACATATGTCCACACACACACACACACACACACACACACACACACACACACACACACACACACACACACACACACGTGTGTGCGTGTATGAATACATGTCTGTATGTATGTATTTATTTTTGAATATATATATATATATATGAACACATGTCTATATGTGTATATTTATATGACACACACATACACATATATATGTATATATACATATATACACATGCGTATATAATTATGTATTTATAATATATATATTAATGGCAAGCAGCCTACAAAGAAATGTTCGTTTTTACTACAAAAGGCTTACATAATGTGAGAATCACGTGACGATATGTAGAGAGATAATTCATAATTATTCATCGGGGAAAATTATCATTTCAGTTACCGGTTTATAATTCTCAGCCGCGCTTCTTCACAGTATCTAAAGCATTCAATGTAAAATCAAGCGTATAATCAGGACTATAAGAAATTTAATATTATATCTGACCCCAGATTCCAAGACATCACTGGACGTCTCGACAAAATCTATAGAGTTTTTTTTTCCTTCTATTTCACTGTATTTTTATTCTGGTTTGAGTGATATCATTTACTTTTAGTCCTCATCAATTGTGCACGGTTATTCTAATGTCTACGTTAAATTAGATGCGACGTTATTAATTGTGCACGGTTTTCCACATCTGTCTGTTTCGATGCATGACATTATCATTTAATGAAGTTATCTACGGTGTGCAATTATTTTAGCGCTGATTTACAGGATGACGTCACAAAACGATGACTATATATATATATATATATATATATATATATATATATATATATATATATATAGTAAGTTATGAAAAGGTAATTATAGCAGGTATTTTACACAGAAGCTTTCGTATTTTATCTCTGTAGGGAAATGTTAAGCTAAAATAATTACACACACACACACACACATATATATATATATATACACATACGCGCGTGTAGTTTAGTTTAGATAGCAAACCAATTTGTTATTCCGTTCAATGGGTTAATGTTTTCATTGGATTGTAGCGGGGATTCACCCAAAGAAGGTTTCGTTGGGTTTTACTTCTTTTTCTTTTTTTTTTTTTTGTATAGAGGTAACGCACCTTTTATTTTTTAATTATGTGTTGAATCAATAGGTGACCTTATTTTTACCCATTCGTGCTTAGGTTAATCTTCCTATCACTATTTTAGATGTTGGTGGAGTTTAGTTTTTAATTTAATTGAACTTAATTTTTTTTATGCATTGTTATCCTAAAGTAAAGTTTATTCCTTGTATGCAGTTGTGCGTATATATATATATATATATATATATATATATATATATATATATATATATATATATATATATATATATATATATATATATATATTAAGAGAGAGAGAAAGTGAGAGAGATGAAGAGAAAGCGACTAATGGATAGCTAGAGAGATAGATATGCGTGTCCATGCGCAGATGGTTGCATTCATATATTTTAAACTAATATAATAACTTTCGATGTTTTACAATAGAATAAATGTATAATTTAAATTCCAATATGTCACGGATTTACATCCGGTTTTGATAATGTTGTTTTGAATTTTCAAGGTCTCATCCAAATACACAACTAAAATAAACACATCTAAACAATGAAGGAATATTTGAAACTGTGTCACCCAGTTTCATCTGATTCGTTAGCCTTTTATTCTTTTGAGAGATAAGCTTATTGATTTCAATTAAATATTCGTCATTAGAAATGAAAAAAGAGATCTTTATAAATGACATTTTAATAGTAGACAACTTATCTAAAACTTACGTCTAAAAACAGTCAAATAGACAATTGATCAGTGAGATTTGAATAAGCAACAGACCACATGTCAATCTTTAAAAGTGCTGATAAGAAACTTGTTCATAATCATCCGTAATTGATACGGGGGAATTGAGTGAGAAGCAGAATGTTTATAAAGGCAGGTTTAGATAAACATAATTTAAAAGTGAATTTACAGCGAACCTCAGAGCAATGACTCCACGTTTAAAGGCATTTTAATAATTTTTCTGAAAAGTC
Source organism: Euprymna scolopes (assembly GCF_053919585.1). Classification (NCBI taxonomy): domain Eukaryota; kingdom Metazoa; phylum Mollusca; class Cephalopoda; order Sepiida; family Sepiolidae; genus Euprymna; species Euprymna scolopes. The sequence goes on along the minus strand of NC_136484.1, from coordinate 155,083,000 downwards.
TTCCTCGGCTTACAATATAATTAGACGGCATAGTTCACAATTATATATCTCGTTTGAAACTTTAATCTATGTATAAATTTATGTTTGTGTATATATTCATATAATTGTATGACATGATTTACCCTTAAACTAATTAATTGATTAATCATTATAAATTTTTGAACACGGCTGCTAGATGTAAGAGTATGAAATAAAGGCTGTATTTTGTTTAACTATTTTTTTTTTGCAAACGGATATTTTAAAAGGTTTTATGGCATATATGATCCTCCCATTTGAAAATTTCAGAAATTTAATCCTGAAATTGTAGATATTGTTTTAGAATCAATATCATATAATTTATTTTAATCGAAGTAGGGATACGGATTCTAGACATAGGGTTTTGTATCATTATATCTTGATACTAATTGTCCCCCCAAAAAGGGCTGTAAAACTGTTCTGTTTATGGAATTAATTTTACCCGTCCTGAAACGGTTATTATTCTTAATAACTATAAAAGAGATCTTGTGACATTATGCGATTAACAACCAAAACTGGCGATTCTTATACATCCTTAAATGAAACCTTCACTATCAATTAGCAAGAAGTTAGTTTTCATAATGAAAGTAAAATAATATTTAATGGTTATATAGAATATAGTATATAGAATATATACTTTGTTATACGTAGTTATATAGGATATTGAATTAGTGGATAAGCATGAAAACTAACTAGTTAAAATAATGGCTAAAAAATTACTGATATTTTCAGTCGTTACATACTGATTGATTGCTGTAAAACATATTTTTATTTTACTTTCAATTGATAAATTGGCAAGCTAACTTGATAACTTTTGGATAATAGTATGCAATAAGAATACACTTACTATTCAATATTCTTTTAAAATATGTTTCTTCATGTGAGTTAAAACCTGATTTTATGTCGAATGGAAACAGTTGTGTTATTACTGGGTAATTATAGTAAATATACTCACTTCTTGATAGCAAACATGTGGCTGAAAAGATCTTGAAATTGTTTTAATTTCACAAAATTCAAAAATCACTTTTCACAGAAGTTTCTACTTTACTCCAATTCTAAATATAACCATCACTACTTCAAAATTATCCAGTTAATTCCACTTTACAGGATTATGGGTCTTTTATACACACATAATATATCTTTGGCTCGGGCATTCATCAACCCGTTTCATTTTTGCTTGGAAGGTTGATAAAAATTGCTTTAAGTTTCTAACCCTTTTTGTGTTCTAACCTGTAAACAGCTTCTTCAGAAATTCGACTAAAATTAGTGTATGTTCAATAATATATATATATATACACACACACACACACACACACACATATATATATATATATATATATAGTCATCCACATACAGTACTGTTTCGCTGTTTCACAGCTCATCAGTGCGGCTAGACAGGCAACTACCTCAAGATATATATATGATTGAACGTCTCGTCAGACGAGTGCCACTCTCTCATACACTTAAAGTCCATGAGCCCAAAAAATGATTTCCATCGCCACAGGACCATTAGACAAATGCCTGAGGGAGTATCTGTACACAGATGATGTTACAGAGTCTTAGCTTTGTACGACAGCTAAGTCTGTCTCTCGGTTCAAAATGTTGAGATCCAGCAACAAGCAAGAGCAAGATAGCCAGCAACAAGTTAAACTGCAGACTAGCTTAATGCGGGTACTGGTCTCCCGCTTTATGGTTTTTAAATCAAAGATTTGCTTCTCCTAGAAAGATTGCCTTCACCACGGCTTACGGGAGCCCTCTCCACCCCAACACACACATACATACACACAAACACACACGGTGCTAGTTGGCCGTTGACCCCGAAAAAGGGCTCTTTCGCCCTTTGGAAGGTCTTGTTTTTAATCCTCCAGGGAGACTAGCCACCCTCCTCACCAAACAAGTCTGGTGAGGAAACCATCTTAGACGCCGGGGACCGACCATGAGGCAGGTAGTACTGGGTTACATGGTACCAGTAGCATATAACATGACCTGACAAAGAATATATATATATATATATATGTGTGTGTGTGTGTGTGTGTGTACATACATACATACATACATATATGCATATATATATATACGACAATATATATATATATATACGACAATATATATATAATATATATATGTACATGCAATAATATATATATATATATACATATGTTTATACGATAATATATATATGTACATATATATTATATATATGCATGTATATATATAATATATGTATATATATACATATGTGTGTGTGTGCGTGTGTGTGTGTGAACGCAAATATATACCGTTATAGACAATAAATTTAGCTATAGTTAAACTTCTGTGGGTTCGATTGTAGTCATTTGGATATGAGGGCATTTGGGAAAGGTATGCCGCCATAAGGCACTTCCATCTGTTTATACGAAAGAACTTATAGTCAATAAATATTTTAAAACATGGAATAATGTTTTTAGATAAAGCATTTTTCTGCCTTGACAGACTACAAAATCGACTTGTAAATCTGTTGGGGGTTATCTCTTCTCTTTACTACATCCTCTTTTATGCAGAAGGAACGTTCTTTTTTTTCCACAACGAATAACAGTCTATTTTAGCCCTCCATATCTTTGGCGTCAGGCGGAATTTCCATGGGCAGTTTTTCTTTGCAAAATCTTCCCGTGTTTCGAATACATTACCGCGGGCTGCATCTCTGCTGATCACAACTTCAAATTCAATGTCAATAAATTCCTGTCATGGATTGCCTCCATAAGTAATTACACGCTATCTACACCACTGAACAATGTTAGTACTTTCATAGTGTTCCTTATTTTTTAGCTTGCAACAATTTCTGTCTTATTCTTACGCTTGATGGTTCTTGATCGCATTAGTAAAAATAATCCTGTACAATGAATCGTTTCAATATTTTTTCTTCCGGCATTAAATAGTCCCAAAATCAAGGCAATAGTATAAAATTATACAGCGTAACTCTTGCTAATAAGAAAACGATTATTGGCGAAATAATTAGCATAATTAAACCTATTATCTGAACTGGATCACACAAATTACAAAAGTTTTTGACTCTCGACATCCATGCTAAGCGTAAGAATTGGCTAAAAAGATTAAAGAGAGAAAACTATACACATAAAAAGGGGAGGGAACTATATATATTAGTAGATGTGATAATGGAACAGTAATTTGAAAGTCTAGAAATCAACGTTTCGTATTTTTTTTTTTTTTATTTATTTTTTTTTTTTTTACCGTAATGCGGCAGATTATTATCAGGGATATTAATAGAGAAATAAGAAAAGGAGAAATGTTTCTTAAATTTTCATTCATTATTTAATTTTGGCAACACTGTTTCTAACCTGATATCTTCCACATGTTCAAATAAATAACTTCATGCAAGAACCTTCTACAGTTATTTCTGTTTGAGATCTACAGAAAATCACGGTTTACTACAGCAGCTCATGTGAGTCATTTCAAATAAAAACTTGTAATTGTAGTCTGCGATTAAATTCTGGAAATACTTAAACGACAAATAAGACTTTATTTCAGAATTGATCTCTTTTTATATACAATGTTCATATAACGCTCTGTTGAAGGTACAATGATCGTTTTTCGTTTTTTATAACTATTATGAAAACAAGTTCTTTCTTGTTTCACTAAACACTTTAAAAGAAAACTACTGTGTTCTATGAAGAATAAAACAACTGTTGTGTACTGTTCGGTTAAATTCAAACTATGTGCTTTTGGTCACTTTCCTTCCCGAGAAACAATGGTTCGACTACGTTGAAGAAAAGTTTGTTAAATCCCAAATCACGCTTCTCATGATTCGGCATTGCGATTAGCGATGGGAATAAAAGACTAGCAGAATAAATTTTGGAATGAAAGAGAAAAAATTGATTTCAATTCGAAGTTTTTTTTCTGCTAAAATAGTGTCCTTAGTAAGGTTTGAGAGTCCCGTCTACTCTTCTATTTTATTTATATCTAGTAAGATGTGCTAGTATGTCAAACTCACTTTGACACACCGGTTCTCTGTAGATCACCGAAATTAATCGACGTTAAACTTGGTTTATACCAGATTTCTGACAATTTGATAATGTCAAGCACTGGATGTGCAAGGACTGTGACACATTACTGAAAAAAGAAAAAAAACTGTATAAATTAAAGGTAACGTACCTCTTGATCATGATATACAAGCAATTTTGAATTTAATATGTCCTAGAAACTTTCTTCTTCAAGGGAAAACGATCCCCCTCAAGGGTATACCGCACCAGAAGCACGAAACAGATTCTTCCTTTTTCTTTTTTTTTTTTTTACAGAAAACGATTTTATAGCGACTTTTACTCGTAAACTTACAATACTCAGACGATTACCATCTAAGTACTGCGTAAGCTGCACAAAGTTGTTTCTTGCATCCAATAAAAAATAAGGGTAGGGTTAGTGTTAGGATTATATTGGCAAGGAAGTTTTAAAGTTAATTGGTTGAGTAGGTGGGGATATTGTTGAGCCTTGTGGAGGTCTGAAAACGCTGAATGCTGATGTATTATGTTTCGAAAAATTTTGGGAAAAAATTGATAATTTGTATTGACGCATAGGATAGAGTGCTAAGTCATAATCAATTCTGAGTGACAGTCTTTTAGAGGTAATACTAAGAATTTAGATTTACTTAAAATTCTTCCAATTCAAAACTGGATATTTAACAAACGGGTTAGTTTTAAATTCTGTACAGATTTCCAAATCCGACATAAAGTTTCCTCGAGTTCGATAAGATGCTACCGAAGAAGTTCGGAGGTTACAACGTTGTAAGAATAACTTGGCATATGAGAACAGTATTCCAAATAATCGAAATGATACAAAATTCAGATGCATTTCAAATTAATACCCACAGAAATGTTTTCAGTGTATGAATGCTTGCTAGAAGTAGTCAAACAAAGGACAATCTATTAATACGAATACATAGGTACATGTTAGAAAAGATGACAGCAGTACCGCTCATATGCAAGAGATATATTACACACTAGCATTCCAGAGTTACACTTGTAATATATTTCTATTAAATTTTCTATTTTTCTTTCTTTCCCCCAGCCTCGATTTCCACTTTTTCTCCATCCACTCTTTCGTCTCCACCGAGTTCATTCCTCTCTATGGACGTATACACACATACACATACACATACACAGATAACTCATTTTGATATATTCCCCGATAAATGAGTCTAAATAAGGAAATTAGCTGTTTTAAAAGTCCGAGTTACTTCCCTTAGTTAGTACATTAAATGCTAGAAAACCGACCTCCTCCACTGACAAAATATTATTCATTCAAGGCAACTCTGTGGATGTTTTTCTTGTATTTTTAGTTTTAATCAAACATTTAAACATACACATATACATATATTAGTATATTTAGGCAGCATTTTTTCTTTTATGCACGTTTCATTAAATAGAACAGATAACTCTTGCTTGTTTTTCTTATAATCCTCCTTTACATATATACACACAGACAAATACCCCTTATATTATAGATTAAATATGCAATAGAATTTATGCTTAATGTGAGGCCGTGTGATAGAATATGGAATAAGCAGGATGGAAAAAGATATCATGATACATAAGATCTGTAGGGGTAAGAATTTCATTTCAGTTTAAGGATTTTATTTGTTTCACGCAGCTACTCTCATAACCCGTTGATAGTCCACGTAACTTAAGTTGGACATACTTCCAACGTCAGATCGTGTCATTTTTAGTTTCATAATTAAGGATAGCTTTGAAGAATTAGAATATTTGACATTCTATTTCATCAAGCTTAAGAACACATGAATAGAAAAATTAATTCTCGACGTACGTTGAGGAGAGATTACCAAAATTTACCATCTACTGACAGTTAAAATACGTTTAAAAAGCTCATGGGAGACGTTTATTGATAGTTTGTCAAAACAAATTCTAAAGACAGTAACTGGGAGATATTAACGTAAGATTTAGCATACATCATACAGTATTCCAAAAGAATGCACAAGTCATTCCTTTAAAAGAGTAAAAGGAAGAGAATGTGCTAACCACAAGGCAAAGTCTTACACTCTCCATGATGTCCTTTCTGTTAGTTGCGTCAAAGCCTGCGCTCTCTATGTGACGATCGGGGTCAAATGGAAACAAAATTTGATTTTACTTGTCGACCACGTGGTGGGTCTAAAATTTTCAACATCTGATGTTCGAGAGATTTGAAGGTTCCAGAATTATTTCTCAAAAGGAAATAATTCTGACCTTCAGACCAGCTGCTTCCCAAGGGAGAAAGCTCTAATTCAGATAACTCAAAGAACGTACCTTTTCTCCATCTTCCTTGACCACTCGTCTCATTTAATATTACAAAATCACTAGTAAGAACGGAGTATAGAGAAAATATCAAATATAAGTTTGAAGTAATAACAATAACACAGACGCCCGTAAATATATTTGATAGAAACACCGAAAACAATAAGTGATTGTCAAAAAAGCGAGAAGGTAAATTATGAACAACGACTGAGATAATATATATATATATATATATATATATATATATATATATATATATATATATATATATATATACGATTGCCACTGCTGTTTTAATAGACAGATATTTTTGAGAGAGGAAGAGAAGTATAGAAAAGGTTTCTGTAACCATAAAAGTATGATATTCATAAATTAATGAATATAGGGATACCTCTCAGCTCGAAAATAAATTAGGACCTTTACTTTTTCTTGTACCGAAAGAATAACACGAAGAACGAATTGCTTGCCTCAAACACCCTTATAAAGTATCTGCCTTCTTTATTTTTTCAGCACATGTGCTATTTCCATTAGGCCTTTTACATTCGTTTGCGAGACGTATGATGTCACTATGCAGCAGGATCGGGTGGAAATTTTATGATTTTACGAAAGATCTTTACGTTTATAGATTCAATTGCAGAGTTATTAGTCATAGCTTTACAAGTAGTTTCCATTCTATTATAAAGAGAAATGCGTATATATGTATCCGTCCCACCATAAAAATGTTGACAAGTAAAACATTACCAATACTAAACGAATCAATTTTAAGTATTTAAGGAAACTAAGAAAGCAACGAGCAAGTTACATAATCACCCACCTTCAATTTATTTCCATAATGAAGCTTCTTCTTTTTGCTTTCTATATAAATTTATGTTTTTCTTTCATTTTTAATTCTTAAAACTTCCCAGTTTCAGACGTTCTCTTTATATAAGTATAGACGTTAACGTTCCGAACATTTCAAACTCAATTCTCTATTTAATTCACAATCCGCGTTCCATTTTTTTTTAGAAAGGTATCAGTACCTCGTTTTAACGTTACGCTACTAGGAATTGAACTCTTAAATTCTATGTATAATTCATAGTAAACTATCACTTTACCTACGCTTTCATACACTATGTTTGGTTTCTAGAGCGTATAAAAGTCGAAACGTTGTGAACATGACAGGAACCAAGACTGGTACAGAGTAGGTTTTATTTCCCCTGACGTGCTGTGTATTTCATAGTCTACTTTTCGTTCTGCTGTGCTTTTCTTGTTGAGAAATATTACTTAGTGAAACTTCTTCGTGAGGGAATCTTGTTTCTGTCTCTGCTCAGATTGTTGTGAGCAAATATACTAAATCATATATATATATATATATATATATATATATATATATGTATGTATATATCACTTTTTATACAAAACTTTTTTAACACAAATGTGCAGACATGTTTCGGTTAGAGCTATACATCAGCAGACCTCTTCAAACCAAACATTTTTCTGCGGCTGTAAGGATTATGTAACAATATTTATTTCTGGCAATAAACATTTTATCAACCCATAAAAAAATAATTAAAATCGCATTAATTATTTGTTATTATTTATTATATATTTTATCTGTTATTTTTTATTTATCCATTTTTAATTGATAAAAGACATTTGTTTATGCAGCGTAAATTCATCTTTGAATTTATGTGTGCATAAAAGTTTTTAACAGACGTACACGAATGAGTCTACATACAACACTGGAACACGCACGTCAACAACACAGGGATGTCGCAAGAATACATTCAAAGTAGCGTCTTCTACAAACACACATACATACATACATACATACATACATACATACATACATACATACATATACACCTTTGAACAGGCAAACAAACAATCCCCGTAGCTAAACGGATAGAATAGAATAAAGAAAAAATATATGACAGAATATATAACAAAATATAAAATAACATATCAAATTACTTTGGAATTTCACAAACGTATAGACACATATATGAATTAATACTAATATAGAGACAGAAGTTAAAAATGAAACGTAAGTTACAATATATATATATATATATATATATATATATATATATATATAATATGTGGAAATATATTTATTGTAATTAAGCTACACAGAATCGTCCGCGATTTATCTTCATCATGAATCGTCGAACCTAAGTGCATGGCATAAGTGTTACTCATTGTTTTATATATATTCATGTGATATCTAATCTTGTTAACTAACGAATTATATTCATTAGCCAATGGTCGGGCATCTCTCAAACAAAAATTCGGCAGAAGTCTACTTGGCCACTTTTTTATTATGTTTAGTATGACGCACCCCTTTCGTAAGTGCATCGAATTAATAGTTGATTTTATACAAATCCCATGCTTTTATCCCAACGATTCCCAAAGGAAATGAAACGTGGAGATCTCACTTAGCTTAATTACCAGAAATATATTCGCATACTTACTAGCTAGCTCTACTCACGTACTGAGTACTCTTGAAGTAAATATTGAAACTATAACCATAATATATCTGCTTATAATAGTATATGTGTATGTATGAAATAATATATATATATATATGATGGACTCTCCCGTCGATTTCGACGTATGAGGTTCGGACAACCCATATTTCTAAAACTCATTTATTCTTTATATATATATATATATATATATATATATATATATATATATATATATATATATATATATATATATACACATCCTAGACTATCTGTGACCCGTTCGGTCTGTATATTTTATATCTAGCTATGGAATAGTGAGTATACAGAATTACTGTATGAAAGTACAAGTGACTATATAGAATTAATGTATAAAGGGGCAAAAAATTGAATGCACGCGCGCGAAAACAAACATAGTGACCAGTGAAAAAAATTAGGAATACATTGGATAATAAAGGTCTTAACATCATTGCCTTTAGATTAAATGAAAAATTCTTTATACAAGAAGAGTGTAATCCGTTGAAAAAAATTGAAAAAAATGACGAAAAGAAACAATACAAGAAAACAATACATGTCCACCCTAGTTTGTGTGTGCGTGTGTATGTGTGTGTGTATGTGTGTGTGTGTGTGTGTTAACTGCCTTAAGAATATCTGGAAATAATAACTAATTAAGTAATATTTAACGGTGAGACCTTTTGAAAGCAACTCTTTAAAAAATCCCCCTTTAAACACACACACGTTTAAAAGTTTTTCTACGTATTTTTACAATGTTTGCAACTTATGAGTCCCCCCCACCTCGTTCCTTCTTTTAGCCCCTTCCCCTCACCACCAAACAGGAAAAAATACAAACGATTACATCACGTTTACGGCGACATGACCAAGAAGTGGGTGCTTGTTTTACGTTAAATTTATATAGGAAAGTGATACATCCTCTAAAATGTAAAATTCTTAGGATTTAACAAAAAACACCCTTCTTTTATTTTATGTTTAAAGGTCGTTAAAACATATTAGCCAAAAAAATAAGCAGATTTTTATTTTTGCTTTTAGGTCAACTAAGCTATGTTATGTCATAAAAAATACTAAATATTTTTTTAAATATATAAATTGATCACGTAGTTTTTTGTCTTGTTATTTTTACATTATTAAAGCATATTTGTTAATTTTTTTGTTTGAAAACTTGCAATTAAAATATAATCGAATAATCCCTTTTAAAACTTGAAACGCTAAAACTGTACACCTTTCTCCATATAGTCAAAAGCATTCGTGAACAATATTTGTTAAAAAATTCTGTTTATATTGTTTCAAATTAAAAATAAAAACGTTTATATTGTATAAAATTATTTAAAAAAATTATCATTATATTGTTTCAATGACTGGGCAAACTGAACTGAGTAATTTTGTCGTCTTTAAACTGTCAATTTGAGAATATCTAAAAGACATTAAACATTTGTTTTGTTTTTGTTTGAAAACGATTCCAACTTACAATGAAAAATACAAAAAAAAATCGTAAAATGCCGATGTAAAAAAGCAAAAGAGATCTAGTTTTGTTTTTATTTGCATATTTTGAACGCGAAAAGATTTCGATTAAAGAAAAAGCTTTCGTGACTTTGTTTTTATTTAATTACGCATACGCAAAATATTTTGAACCGGAAACTGTAGGAAGGAAACACGATTTCAACGCCCAAGCAAGACGATGTGAGTTTTATAATATAATAGATATATATATAACGGTTAAAGTATCAAACTATAAATGTATCCAGAGTACATATACTCCCAAACCACCATTAATAACGTAGAGTGTGTGGAGCTTTCTATTAGAAGAAAATAATATGAAAAAGACAGCAATAGCAACTTTAAAATAAGTAAATACTCCACATAAGCAAAGATAATGATACATTCGTAACAGTGTCCTTTGTCACAATCCCCAAAATGCTATCGAAACAAATTTGTAACTAACTCCAGTTTTCGTCCTAAGTATTAAAAAAATGTCAAATCCTCCAACGATGCTGACTTATTCTCAGTTATGATGATTAAACTTAAACATTTATGACCTAAAAAGTTTAATCTCTCTGTTGCAGATATTGATGGCATGAGACGCTAAGAAAGCAACTCCTTTTATGGATGTGCACCAGGATGCGTTATTCAATTATGGATGTGCAAGGATGCGTTATTCAATTACAGGCAAATGTGCATTGAGAATGGTGGTGATGTAGAAAACATGGTGACTATGTAGAAAAATAAATTATCGAGTAAAAAAGGTCGCTCGTTTAAATACTACCACTCTCGTTTCTGTAGTCTTCAACCTTTTTTAGTTAAAAAATAGGAATCTTTACTTTTGAAACAGTCCTCGTATGACATAGCGAACATCCATGCACAGCCATTATTCATCGCTGGCAAAA